>NC_056732.1:1334423249-1334723249 GCF_019279795.1 Protopterus annectens
TGCGCAGGTTTACTCTTGTTTAAGCTCCGCCTAGTTGTGCCAAGCTGAGATAAACTATTACAGGTGCCTCTGCTCTTCAGTTTTTCCCTTGAATCTTGCTAGTTCTTTCTCTCTTGCCCTTCAAATAGCTTAATCGCTTTGCACTTCAGCAGGTTTTTGTAGCAATTATTGTAGCACACCTAAGTGCCACCAGCACTAGTTGTTCTTCAAGGAAATAGCTCCAGTAATTAGTAGTTATGACCACCCCTCCTGGCATGATTAAAGGGCAGTTCCCTGTGTTTCTACTATTAACCTGATGCACTTGGGCATTCTAAGACAGTGTAGCAACTGCCTCATGTGCACAGACAACACTTTCCTTTTACCTCCCAACACTCAGACTTGTGAGAGATGCACTTACATCACCAAATTGGAAGCTACGCACTCTCCAGTCAAGACAAGATTAGCTGGTCAAGAGAAGGTCAACACCTGCACCACACTACATGGAACACATAGCCCTCCAGAGCACCCACCATCACATCTCTCACATAAAAATACAAACCACACACCCACCTTCGCGGAGGCTCTCACTAGAAATTTACCCAAACAGCAGAGACCTCCAAGACAAAAACACACTCAACAACCACAACACAGCACAAACCACAGCACAAATAGCTCACCCTCACAGTGTACCCCTCAATCTAGGCCCCTAAGGCTAAACACTTTGCCCAATACACTAATCATAGGTGACTCAATAGTGAGGCACACATGTTCCACTCAATAGGTTGACAAAAGAGAAGGTAACAGTCAGTTGTCTATCAGGTGCCACAATCCGACACATAACACATGCACTCAGGTCACTCCACAAGAAGTACAAGTATGACTCTGTCAATATCCATGTGGGTGTGAATGACCTGAGACGCCCCTCCCTGGACTACATGAAAAGCGACATGGTGGAGCTCTCGGATTATGTGGCCCAGGCAGGTATGACCCTAGCCCTGAGAAGTATCCTACTGTCACCCAGAATGATACCACAGTACATACAAAAAATTATTGACTTCAACAATTGGCTAAGTTTCCGGTGTCATTCTAAGTGGATCCAGTATCTGCTTGGGATGACATGATTGACAGACCTCGATGCAGATGGCCTACATCTGTCACCCCTGGGTTTCCGGGTATTAGCTAAGGCTCTTGCCACCTCTATAGTGCCTTTTTAGGCAGTGTTCCAAAGACCAAATTACCACCATAACAGCTATAAATAAATGCAATCTGAAGGTCATGCTGCTTAATGCTAGATGTCTAAATCTCAAGATGCACTCGCTCAAAGCACTCCTCAAAATGGAAAACATCAACATTTGTGCTGTAATGGAGACCTGGTTTAAAGCAGCAGAAAGCACCTCTGCGCTACCAGGCTATAATTCATTCCACACCTTTCAGCCCCAAAACATGGACCGTAGCTCCAAAGGTGGTGGTGTCTCCATATTAATAAAGGATATGCACACCTCCAGACTAATAGCTCAGCATAACGCATCTGAGATATTTCAGGTACAACTAACATTGGGTAAGATGGCGATCCAGGTCATAGTCTGCTACTGGTCCCCAACCATGTCCCTAGACTCTCACTCCACATTCCTAAGCACCCTGGAATCTATCAAGGTCCAACCCAACACTCTCCTACTAGGAGATTTCAACTATCTCTCCATCAGCTGGGAGAACTACTCAAGCACCATACACTGGCTCAATGCTTCCTGGAATTCATCAGTTCTAATGACCTAGACCAGGTCATTCTAACCGCCATTAGAAGAAGCAACATCCTTGACCTTTTTATTACTAACATGGGCAACCGTTGCTCTACACCAGTAGTCAATCTGTCTCCAGTCAGATCTGACCATAAACTAATCACCATGGAAATCCACATCTCACCCACACCCCAGCAAAGGTAACCACCTTGAAAAACTTCTCCAAAGCTCACTTTGGGCTCCTAAAAACAGAGGTGGCTAACTTCATGGCACCCATGCCAATGGAAAATAGCTGCATGACTACCGAATCATACACCAATGCACTGTACGGACATTTACATAAATGCATGGAACAAGTCATACACAACAAAACCAAGACACTCTCCTCCAAAAAAAGGAAGCCAATCTGGTGGTCCCCTACCATTAATAAACTCTACAACAGAAGGAAGAAATTGTTGCAGAAAAAGGTGAAGTCCCAGGACTGGAAAAACTCCCTTAACAGACTCAACAAAAAGTTGAGAACCCTCAAACCCTCATCAAATCCTCTAAAGCCAGCTATGAAGGCAGAATTGCGGCAGACACTAAAAACAATCACACAGCCTTCTATAGTTATATCAAGAACTTCCATGGCAATACCCAGATTTGCTCTGAGTTACTGCACAACAGTACCTCCTATAGTGAGCCAACAGATATTGCCAACATACTGTCCGACAGATTCAGTGCCAAATTTACGCCTCTCTCCCTCCCAAAGGACCAATCACAATACCGGAAGAATGCCAGGCACCCAGCATTACTGCAGCACAAGTTAAAGCTGCATCGTCCAAGGCCAAGAATACAGCTTCCATGCAACCTGATAATATCCCTGGCTGTGTTCTACATGAACTACAAAGTGAATTGGCACCACATCTGTGTGCCCTGTTCAGTCACAGCCTCACCTCAGGCTTTTTCCCTACCGAATGGCACACTGCTATATTCATCCCTCTCCATAAAGGGGGAGCGATTACAGACCCTGGAAATGATTGCCCCATTAGCCTGAGGAGTCTAATATGTAAAGCTATGGAGCACATCATCATGGACCTGATTAACAAAGATATAGGAAATCTCCAAACTGTAGACCCCATGCAATTTGGCTTTGTGAAAGGGAGATCATACCTGCTCAACCTGGTTGACTTCTTTGAATCAGTCACCAGGGCTGTGGATGAAGGTAAGGCAGTGCATGCAGTCTACCTCGATCTGGCCAAGGCCTTTGATACCATTCCTCACTCAGGAATTATTGATAACCTCAACAAACTAGGCATCAACCCCTATATCACTAGGTGGGTTGCAAACTGGCTCACAGATAGAATACACAGTGTGAAAGTAGTAGACTCCAAGTCAGACTGCTGACCAGTCATGAGTGGAGTCCCACAGGGATCGGTCCTTGGTCCTCTCCTGTTCGGCATCTACTTCTCAGAAGTCCAGGCCATCACAAAGGGACTCTGGCTGACACAGATGACTGCAAGCTGGGAGCCATTATTAACTCCCCAAGTGATGCAAACATCCTACAGAAAGGCTTCACTGAGACCAATGACTGGTGTCGAAACCATGGTCTTAAGCTTAATGCCAAAAAATGTGTCATCATCCCCTCTGGTAAAAGCTCAGTTCCCACTAATTACCACATCGATGGAAGCCCACTGAACAATGAAGGTGTTATAAGAGATCTGGGGACGCAGGTTCACAGCAACCTCTCCTTTGACCACCACATTGCCATTGTGGTCAGATAGTCCTTCTATGTGGCACATCTCATTACCAAGGATTTTGCATCCAGGAAGAAAGAGGTCATCGTCTCTTTCTGCTCTTCCCTCATTAGACCAATCATTGAGTATAATGCCCCATTTGGCATGTGCCTTACCAGACACCTGCAACAGCTGGAGAGGCCACAGACGTACCTCACGAGGAGGATACTAGGCATTAAACACATGTCCTACACGGACAGACTCAAAAGACTCCAGCTATTCTTTGTCTCATATCGCCTACTTAGAGGCGATCTTTGCTTGACGTACAAAGCCATACCTGACCCAGCTCTGTTAGAAATGCTACATCTAAAGAAATCCCAATCCTTCTGCACCACACACACACCAGAGACCTCAACCTCATTACCACAATCAACAGAACATGCTGGATGGACAGGTTCCTCACTCAGAGACTGCCCATGTTCTGGAATAGACTTCCCATAAATGTCAAGCAGAGCACCTTGCTGTCCCTCTTCAAGAGAAATCTTGATGAGTGGATGGGTAATAGTTCTCCCCGGGGATCATTCCAGTACCTCTACTTGATAGAGGCACTGGGAACTAACGTTGGGTGGCATGATGCCAGGGCACTTCCATGGGCTAGGCTTGTAAAGGCTCCAGGGCCATTAGGCTAGTACACATCTATGAACCTATGAATGTATGTTAAATTAGAACAGACTCCACAAAAGTCACAAATAAAATGGGGAAGTAAATTAGTTATTCATGTCTTTTTACAGTTTTTTATTTGCATTCAAATAAGTTTTCCATACTTTGCTTGCTTAGAAGTAAACTAGTTAAGACAGACTTGCATCACAACACAAAATTTAACATTTTCTTTGTAGTACTATGAGGGTGTGAATATACTCTAACGTGAGACAGTATAACATCTGCCTCCCCCTCCTTCTATCACTTCCCCAAAAATAACCAATACTGAAACTAAAAAAGAAAGAGGATAAAAAAGTCATGCTTAATAATTTACCAAATGTATTACGTACAAAATCTTCTTTGGCACCAAGTCGCTTGTGGTTGTCTTTTTCTAGCAAAGCTTCAAGAATTGACCACGCTAAAAGACTTATTCCTGGTCTCTCTGTCAGTGTTTTGTGAAGAATGTTATCATACATTTCAGCAGTATCACGACTGTAAAAGGGAGGCTAAAAAAATAGAAACTGTCATTCATTAACTGCACATGTACTGCAAAAACATATTATAAAATTTAGAAAGATACAATGTATTAAAAGATTCCATCACATAATATCACCACCCAAGGTAAAATACTAACAGATTTACCATGTTTTGTAGTTCTAGATCATCACATCTTCTGGCTCCCTAGCTCCTGCACTTCACACTACAGTAGGTCTGGTGAGGGCACACGTACTTGTTTTTTTATCACTCATTTTTGCATGGTACAAAAAGCTGCAGTCCTGTTTATTATCTTGTTTTGACTCTAGAATGCCACCTCATTTCTTGCAGTAATGTAAACACCAAAGCCTGTAAAGACATTCTCCAGTACAGTCAAGTCTAATCTTACAAGTATAATTCTGCAATTAGTCGAGAGCACTGCTCATCCAGGAAACTTCTTTTAGATGATCATTATGCTTGGCTAATTATAAAAATTAAGCACAACATACATAAAAATATGACATACACTGTCCAAGAGGATGGTCTTTCAATGGTCACATCCTTACTCTGTTAGAAATGAGGCAGAATTCCAACAACTTAAAATGCAAAAAACATAACTTTTTTACTATGCAAAAGTTATAAGCATAATAAAAGAACAATAAATAATAAATTCTGTTCTGACTTGCCTCAATGTCAACCATAGGAGATGAGGTACTAAACTAAAATATGTGCTGCAGTATTATTTCACCATCATAAATAAGTTGGAGCACTAGGATTTATATCATCATAATTCAAAAGTTCTTAATATACCTTTTCAATACAACAGCACAGATGACATCTGTTATGCAAACGTTCTATGACAACTGTATGTATGGCTGTCAAAAGCACTCCCAGGAAACAGCATGAATTCTGCTAGCTACTAGTGTTTCAGTTGGATGCAATGATTTTGGTTACCAAGGCCAGAGTTTAAATGAACACCTGCCATAAATCACAGTCACTATCACTACCTGGAAAGTATGCATAAGGATTGCAAATAAAACATGTAAATCATTTTATGGTCTGAGAACCTCTTACAAAGCATGTTCCTACTCCCATCACTGCTGGTTGCCCTCATAATAATCCCACAGTATGCACCAAGTACAGTGCAGATGTAGGTAACAGTAGCCCTACTTAAAGAACCTAAAATGTTCTCTCTATAAAGCAGCCATTAGACCTTGTAAGTGGGTAGCCATAGAGGACAGATATTCTAATGGAAGAGATTTCCATAAGGAATGAATTAGTTGCACAGTTCTTGATTTTTTGCTCAGTCATTTGCCAAATCATTATAGAAGGGAAATGCAAGGTTTGTGTTTCATGATGATGACTACAAAATAGTGCATTAGTAGCACTAAATCATACTGGCAATATATGAACAGACAGACTACTTGCTACAAAGGCCATGTCAATGTTACAATGACTGCTCCTTGAGTTTCTAGTTACCACATGCTTTTTGTCTGCACTCACTCTTCTACAGAAGCTTCTCATTCCATGTAGTGAAAGACTGACCACTCCAAATTTCAGCCATATCAAATAATGCAAGATGAGAATAAGGCTCTGCCACTGAAAATCGTGCAGAGCACACACTCTCAAAGTGCTTGAATCCAGATAATCTGTATCAGCCCTGTGGCTTGCAGCATCCAAGGCTGCAGTCAAGCAAACTGCATAGAAGCTGAATGAGTTCAACCCTTTCCTGTTTGCAGTGAAACAGAGTCAGTTCCTTACCTCCATCTATGAGCAGTCTGCCAATAAGGTGGACCTTCTGCTAGCAACAACTCAGAGCAATCTATATGACTAGGAATCACCAGACATGCTCATGGATGGCAGATTTCCTTTAAAAGGACACACACAAGCAACTTTAAAGCATGCATAACACTACTGATGTTAAGGTCTTCACCCTCGTGTACTGTCTTAACAGTCAAAGAGAGAGAGCATAAAATTGTCCCTAATACACTGACAAGAGATGGCAGCGGGTTTTCAGGTGGACATGTCCATCAAATTTATGTTGGATTCTGAAAAGTATACCATTACTTCAACAACACATTTTTCTGTTTCACAGACAAATGGTTGCCTTTTTGACATTACCCAAATTATACAGCATTAAGTGAAGGGAAATTGATTAATTTGCTTCTAGGCTCATATCTAGCTTCTGCAATGTATTAAAAAAAAAGGCCGTCAGCTTGCCTCCTTATGGGAAATAAGTCCTGCTTATGTGGAAAGTGAAAACAAAAAGCTTGATTCAGTGAACTGTCACCATCCTCAGTTTTATGACGTAAAGTATACATGGGCAGAATGCAAAAGTATGGGATATGCTGCATTACAAAAAAAATGTTAGTCTATCTTCTCTATACATTTATGGAATGTGTATGATCACAGTAAGTCCTCATTTGCCATGCACAAACAACAAGTTGAAGGCCCTGCAAAGGTGCTTCCAAACATTTCAGGGAGGCACAAACATCTTCCTCACAGACATGCAAAAGCATAAAATCCTACACTGAAAGATCCACAACAAAAAATATGCAATTCTACAATGAGTCTGGCTATCTCAAAAGAGGCATAGATATCACTGCACAACTGCATTCAGCATATCAGTCAGAACAGGTGCAAATACAGCACTGCAAGACTTCAAGTATGCTTTCACACAATCTCATTATGTGATCATGGGGCATACCCAAACCACTTCACATCAAAAATAAAGCTATGACTGCACAGAAAGACTGAATGTAATGGTCAAAGAAGTAGAGCCACACTGCAGAGTTAATTATCTGCGATAATATGAAACTAATTCTTACATTTGAAAAAAATTATACGTTTCATTACCTTTACATGCATGGGCACAAAGGGAGAATGTTTAATAGAATTAAAAACTGTTACTAAATAGATAAATTTGACATATCACAAAGACATAACTACAGCAACGGAATTCGGCACCCTCAGCAGCATAGCCATTTGATGCCCCCAGCTAGTAAACTGTCAATCATCGTTAAAGAAGAGTTTGAGAGTTTACAGGCTGTCTATTAAATGGTCACAATTACAAATGCGCAATGACAGCTTGAAAGCTATTAAAACTTTTTTTTTCAGTACTTGGTGCTCCATATGGGTTGCTGCCTAGGGCAGTTGCCCATTCGCCATTGCACTACACAAAGAGAACAATATTATTAAAAAATGAGTAATCAATTTCCAGTGTTTCTTTTGGTAATCTATTACTCTGGGTTTGTATCAGCGACTGAATATTTGGTGAGAAGAGCAGCACTGAGGTAATAAGAATCTGTTCTAGCTGAAAGTGACCAAGTATCTGTAGCCAAAACAAAACTACTGCTAGAGTCACAGCCAGAAAAATCCTGTACAGGGACCACCAGCAAAGAGATGATCATGGAGAGAAATACAATATGAATCAGACCACTAGATACAGTTGAGAAGGAGCTTAGAGAGGGAGTATTAAGCACAGGGACCACAAGGAGTATTCCCCCCCCCCCCCAAATGCTCAAACAATTGGAACACTACTCAGCTATGGTGTCCAACAAAAATGGATTAAGACACATGGAAAGGAGGGGAGGCAAGATTAATGAAAATAGGCAGCAGTGGGGAGCTAATTGGAATGACAGGACAAACTAGATAGCTTTTCATGTTCTCATACCACCAAACTGTATGTCAAGTATGAATACATGTATAAACGAAAAACCTGTAGCAGACCATCACTAAAATGAACTGTTTAATTACTCGATATAAAACAATAAAAATACAGATGAAACATTCACACAGAGATAAGCGCTTTCAGGCTCCTGCCCTTCATCAGATAATTTGTGTATTTGGTGTTTTTAAGTTTAAACCTAATGTAAGCCAATCATAATTCAGTATTGCACCCGCTGATTCTTAAGGGTGGGATTCATTGGTATGACCTCATTTAGCCCCAGATATCTATGGGC
Organism: Protopterus annectens; assembly: GCF_019279795.1. Taxonomy (NCBI): domain Eukaryota; kingdom Metazoa; phylum Chordata; order Ceratodontiformes; family Protopteridae; genus Protopterus; species Protopterus annectens. Next base: position 1,334,431,815 of record NC_056732.1, read on the forward strand.
TGAAAGCTCTATTATGCATTTAGTTTCTTCAACCTCAGTGATGTTTTTTATAACCCCCCCCCCTCCAGTGTTCAGTTTAATGTTCCATATTGCCCTAAAAATAAAGTTATGTCCTTCATTGCTGGAAATGTGTCTGTATAAGGCATTATGCTCATTCTTATAGCCGATAAGTGTTGTAAGAGTCTAACCTTGAACATACAATTTGTTTTACCTGCATAATAGCATGAACACCCTTGACAGTTAGCTAAGAAAACTATGTTTTTAGTCCTACAATTGGCTTAGCACCAAAATGATAAATGTTACCTGTAATCGAATGTGTAAACTCTGTTCCATTATTAATATAACTACAAGCTTTACATGAGACACAAGATGTTATCCTTTCTCTGTATATTAACTGCCGTTGATGCTCACTCCCTTCATGACTTAAAATATCTTTTACATTCCTATTTCTTCTGAACCCAAAATTCGGTCGTTCATCCACTATTCCTCTCATCTTGTCATCTGTCAACAAAATCCCCCAATTGTGCCTTATAATGTCACATATTCCATGTATATTGTTACTGTATGTGAACATTAATCTAACCTTGTTCTCTCTAGCCATAGTTCGTTTAGGCAGATTATTGTTACTGCTTCTTTTCATCCACGGACACATTGTATCTTTTCTATAATCAAACTTAGATTTTGTTACATTCTCTATCTCATCTCTGTTATACCCACTATTTAAAAAAACATTTTCTAGGTTACATACCTCAATCTCAAGGTCAGCATCTTCTGTACAAATTCTAGATACCTTCCCCATCTGACCCATGATATTTCTAAATATAAACCTTGGGTGCATGCTGTCATATGTCAGTATGCTGTTCTTCCAGAAATCCTTCCTATACAAAGTGTTTTTTGAGCCTTCTATATCCTGTATTATCTTAACATCTAGGAAGTCTATCATAGTTCTAGAATAATTTACTGAAAACTTAAGAAATGTAGGGGTCGATTCCAAATAGAGTACAAACTCTTCCTACTCTCTCTCATCCACCTTCCACAACATAAAAATGTTGTCCACAAAGCGCCTGTATAGACCTACTCTACTTCTCCATACATTCTGTGACCCCAAAACAAAACGTCGTTCCCAAAAGGATAGGACTAAATTTGCATAGGTATTGGCACAAGGGGTGACCATGGCTATCCCCTGTACCTGCCTATACGTGTTCTTCACACAAAGAAACACATTGTATTCTAATACTAAAGCCAACAAATAAGTCAGCAATCCCAGCTCCTTTCCTTGCATCAAATGCAAATCCCTCATTAAATTGGAAATAGCTTGCAACCCATAATCATTGCTTATAACTATGAATAAGTTTTTAACATCTAAATTTACCATGATGTATCTTACATTGTCATCCTCATCAATGCGTTTCTTAAGGGAGGCCAAAAAATGTCCTGTATCCCTAAGCATCTCTTCCTTTGTTGTAATGTGGGGTCTCAGTGTATATTCCAACCATACAACCATATCAAGATATTTTCAATAACCCATCCCCTTCCTGATACTAAGGGTCTAAGGGGAGGGTTACATATGTCCTTGTGTATTTTAGGCAAGACTTTGAATATAGGGATAATCGGATGTTTTATCTATAGAAATTCTAGTAAATCCTTACCCATTAATCCTATGGCTTCCATGTATTTCAGTCTATCCTGAACTTCCTTAATCAAACTAGTAACCGTAACAGGTGAAATATGGACAAATGTGGTGGTATCTGATAGTAATTCTTCTAACTTAGCATGATATACGTTTCTGTTCATCACCACCAGAGCTCCCCCTTTGTCCACTTGTTTGATAATTAACTGTGAATTCCTCTGCAAAGCTGTGAGTGCTTGCCTTTGTTGCACGGTTAGGTTATGAAACTTCCTGCTGTTAGCATCCTGTAGGTATAGCATAATCTCATGTTCACAGACTCTAATAAAAGTCTGCATAGTCAAACTAAATAATGGAACAAAACACCTAGGCTGTCTCAATACAAACTGTTGTGATTGGCTATTATTACCATACATTCCTTTCAACATAACATTTCTACCAAATAACATAATATCAATTATAATTTCATTGAAGTTACTATCTCTGCTGTCCACAAATGTCAAACCCTTATTTAAAATATAAAGTTCATCTTTAGTAAGAATATGGTCAGATAAATTAAAAACAATTCAGTCACCAGTCACTGAGAAATTTTCCTCTTCTTCACCCCCCCCCCCCCCGGTTTCGCTGTGCGGACGTTTCCATTCTCCCTTCTTCTTTACTGGTGCTGGCAGTTGTGCAAAAAAAGTACATTACTGTTCTCCACAACCGGGGCCTTGGGTCTAGCCCCCATATTTAATATCACAGTACTGGTATCCTCGTTAGTAACCAAATGCACTGAAGTTGCAGCTTCCGAGGCTGCCCTCGGTGATGTTACATTGATGTTGTCACTTTCTTTCTCACCATTGCAACCTTCCGAAACATTTTCTACTGCTCTCAACATAACCCTCACCTCTGGTTCTTTCTCTCTCATCAGAGGTCGTACCCCCATCATCATCTGGTGTCCCCCCTCATCGGTCGTCTCCCTAGAGACACAGTTGTTGTTCTGCCCACCTCTCCACATTGGCACCGATCTCCCGGTTTGTTCCTCAGTGGATAACGGTTGTGTATTAACAGAATTAGTTCCCTTTATATTATCTCTCGGCCATGCAAAAATCTGTCTCGACATAAAATCATTATAATCCCTCTGGAGTTTTTTAACCTTGACTTGTTGCATCCTCTGATCCGTTTGACATATTTCTTCTCCTTAAAATCCATCTCCAATTTACATTGCAGCACCTCCACTTATTTATTTAGCTGTTTCTCTTCTGGCGTGAAGAATTCCAGCAATAACTTCATGTAGGAAAACACCGTACTAATGTTTATCTGCTGCCACTTCGCTAAAAGCTCGGGGTAATGCTCACCTTGTGTGGGCATACAGAATATTCTCATGCCTCTTGGTACGATCCCAAATTGTAGACAAGCCTCAAAATGATTAAGTTGCCATTGTAGGCATTTTAATTTATTAACCTTGTTAATAAATTCTTTTAATGTCCCTTCAAAACTGAGATCTGATTCTGTACTTACAGACCCCAAGGTTCGCTGCTGTGTAACCACATGTAAATGTAATTTCAGCAGTGGATTCACTGGCGTAACTAGATTCTTCCTAGCCCTTTTGGCCCAAGTAAACTTTGAAACATTAGCTGCACCTTCCTTCTCCTTATTCAGAAGATGAATATCCTCCATTAGTGTGCGAGATCTTAAAATACACAAAAAGTCCAGAACAAAATAGTATGAAGATCTCACTCAAGGTCTAGCTGCTCAGCACCAATAATCCACAGTGAAAACAAAAAAGCTGCAGCAGACCACCACTAAAATGAACTGTTTAATTACTCAGTATAAAACAATAAAAATACAGATGAAAAAAACACACAGAGATAAGCACTTTCAGGCTCTTGCTCTTCATCAGATAATTTGCGTATCTGGTGTTTTTAAATTTAAACCTAATGTAAGCCAATCACAATTCAGTACTGCACCCACCGATTCTTAAGGGCGGGTTTCATTGGTATGACCTCATTTAGCCCCGGATATCTATGGGCTGAAAGCTCTATTATCCATTTAGTTTCTTCAACCTCAGTGATGTTCTTTATATCACCCCCCCCCCCCCGCCCAGTGTTCAGTTTAATGTTCCATATTGCCCTAAAAATAGAGTTATGCCCTTCATTGCTGGAAATGTGTCTGTATAAGCATTATACTCATTCTTCACTCTTATAGCCGATAAGTGTTGTAAGATTCTAACCTTGAACATACAATTTGTTTTACCTACATAATAGCATGAACACCCTTGACAGTTAGCTAAACAAACTATGTTTTTAGTCCTACAATAGGCTTTAGCACCAAAATGATAAATCTTACCTGTAATCGGATGTGTAAACTCTGTTCCCTTATTAATATAACTACAAGCTTTACATGAGACACAAGATGTTATCCCTTCTCTGTATATTAACTGCTGTTGATGCTCACTCCCTTCATGACTTAAAATATCCTTTAAATTCCTATTTCTTCTGAACCCAAAATTCGGTCATTCACCCACTATTCCTCTCATCTTGTCATCTGTCAACAAAATCCCCTAATTGTGCCTTATAATGTCACATATTTCCATGTATATTGTTACTATATGTGAACATTAATCTAACCTTGTTCTTTCTAGCCATAGTTCATTTAGGCAGATTATTGTTACTGCTTCTTTTCATCCACGGACACAATCAGATCTCAGATTTGAAGAGACATTAAAATAATTTATTAACAAGGCTAATAAATTAAAACACCTACAATGGCAACGTAACCATTTTGAGGCTTGTCTACAATTTGGGATCGTACCAAGGGGCATGAGAGTATTCTGTATGCCCACCCAAGGCGAGCATTACCCCGAGCTTTTAGCAAAGTGGCAGCAGATAAAGATTAATATGGGGATTTTCTACACGAAACCAACAATGTAGCAGCACACTAAAGTCCAGTCATGAAGAAATGGCCACACAATAAAGCCAGAAGGTCACTCACTTTATTTTGCACACTAACGCTCAAAACTTACTCTGCATTTTCATCTACACACACAAAAGACTTCATCAGATGTATGACCTTCACCAGCAAGCAACACTTCTTATATACCCCTCCCTCTAACACATCCACCAATAAAAAAGTCTTTCGGCTTTTTCCGGTTAGGGGTCACCACAGCGGAAATCCAGTCCGCTCATGATTGGCAGTGGATTTTTACAGTACAGAATTGCCAGCCCGACGCCCAACCTTCAAAGAAGACACGCCCATTCATGCTCGCACCTACCTGCATGTCTTTACATCATTCGACCACGGGGAGGACATGCAGACTCCACACAGAAGGCACTCCAGCCATGTATTAAACGGGAGAACCTCTGGCTGCGAGGCGACAACACTAACCACTGCACCACCGCGGCCTCTAAAACATCCACCAATAAAAAAGTTTATTAAATTTTAAAAAACATTTCTTGTAAATTTAAATCAAATAACCAATGCCAACCTTATGTGTTATATGATATATCAATAAGATAACTTATAAATATATAAAATGCTGTCCAATGGTGAGAGACTGGTGATTGGAGCAGATTTCAATGGGCATGTTAGTGAAGGGAACAGAGGGGATGAGGAAGTGATGGGTAGGTATGGTGTTAAGCAAAGGAATGCAGAAGGTCAGATGGTAGTGGATTTTGCGAAAAGGATGGACATGGCTGCGATGAATATGTATTTTGACAAGAGGGAGGAGCATAGGATGACATACAAGAGTGGAGGAAGATGCACACAGGTGGATTATATCTTATGTAGAAGGGCCAGTCTGAAGGAGATTGGAGACTGTAAAGTGGTGGGAGGAGAAACTGTAGTTAGGCAGCATAGGATGGTGGTTTGTAGGATGACATTGGTGATCAAGAAGAGGAGGATGAGTGTGAAGGCAGCACCAAGGATCAAATGGTGGAAATTGTAAAAGGGTAATTGTGAGGTCATGTTCAGGGAAGAGTTAAGACAGGCACTGGGTGGCAGTGAAGAGTTACCAAATAGCTGGGTAACTACAGCAGAGCTAGTAAGAGAGATGGCTAGAAAGGTGCTTGGTGTGACATCTGGAAAAAGGAAGGAGGACAAGGAGACCTGGTGGTGGAATGAAGAAGTACAGGAGAGTACACAGAGAAAGAGGCTGGCGAAGAAGAAGTGGGATTGTCAAAGAGATGAAGAAAGTAGACAAGAGTATAAGGAGATGAGGTGCATGGCAAAGAGAGAGGTGGTGAAGGCTAAGGATAAGGTGTATGAAGAGTTGTATAAAAGGTTGGACACTAAGGAGGGAGAAAAGGACCTGTACCGATTGGCTAGACAGAGGGACCGAGCTAGTAAAGATGTGCAGCAGGTAAGGGTGATAAAGGATAATGAGGGAAACATACTCACATGCGAGGAGAGTGTGTTGAGCAGATGGAAAGAGTACTTTGAGGGGCTGATGAATGAAGAGAATGAGAGGGAGAAAAGGTTGGATGATGTGCGGATAGTGAATCATGAAGTGCAATGGATTAGCAAGGAGGAAGAAAGGATAGCTATGAAGAGGATGAAGAACGGAAAGGCTGTTGGTCCAGATGACATACCTGTGGAAGCATGGAGGTGTTTAGGTGAAATGGCAGTGGAGTTTTTAACTAGATTGTTTAATGAAATCTTGGAAAGTGAGAGGATGCCCGAGGAATGGAGAAAAAGTGTTTTGGTACCGATTTTTAAGAATAAGGGTGATGTGCAGAGCTGTAGTAACTACAGAAGGATTAAACTGATCAGTCACAGCATGAAGTTATGGGAAAGAGTAGTGGAAGCTAGGTTAAAAAGGGAGGTGATGATTAGTGATCAGCAGTATGGTTTCATGCCAGGAAAGAGCACTACAGATGCGATGTTTGCTCTGAGAGTGTTGATGGAGAAGTACAGAGAAGGTCAGACGGAGCTGCATTGTGTCTTTGTGGATTTAGAGAAAGCATATGACAGGGTGCCTAGAGAGGAGTTGTGATATTGTATTAGGAAGTCGGGAGTGTCACAGAAGTATGTAAGATTGGTACAGGATATGTACGAGGGTAGTGTGACAGTGGTGAGGTCTGCGGTGGGAGTGACAGATGCGTTTAAGGTGGAGGTGGGATTACATCAAGGATCAGCTCTGAGCCCTTTCTTATTTGCAATGGTGATGGACAGTTTTACAGACGAGATCAGACAGGAGTCCCCGTGGACTATGATGTTTGCAGATGACATTGTGATCTGTAGTGAGAGTAGGGAACAGGTGGAGGAGACCCTGGAGAGGTGGAGATATGCTCTAGAGAGAAGAGGAATGAAGGTCAGCAGGACTAAGACAGAATATATGTGTGTGAATGAGAGGGAGGATAGAGGAATGGTGAGGATGCAGGGAGTAGAGGTGGCGAAGGTGGATGAGTTTAAGTACTTGGGATCAACAGTTCAAAGTAATGGTGAGTGTGGAAGAGAGGTGAAGAAGAGAGTACAGGCAGGATGGAGTGGGTGGAGAAGAGTGTCAGGAGTGATTTGTGACAGACGAGTACCAGTAAGAGTGAAAGGGAAGGTCTACAAGATGGCAGTGAGACCAGCTGTGTTATATGGGTTGGAGACAGTGGCATTGACAAAAAGGCAGGAGTCGAGCTTGACGTGGCAGAGATGAAGATGTTAAGATTTGCACTGGGTATGACGAGGATGGATAGGATAAGGGATAAGTATATTAGAGGGTCATCACAGGTTTGAAGGTTTGGAGACAAAGCCAGAGAGGCAAGATTATGCTGGTTTGGACATGTGCTGAGGAGGGATGCAGAGTATATTAGGAAAAAAATGCTAAGGATGAAGCTGCCAGGTAACAGGAAAAGAGGGAGGCCTAAGATAAGGTTTATGGATGTGGTGAGAGAGGACATGCAGGTGGTTGGTGTGACAGAACAAGATGCAGAGGACAGGAAGAAATGGAAACAGTTGATCTGCTGTGGCAACCACTAACGGGAGCAGTCAAAAGAAGAAGAAAATGCTGTCATAAACTTCCATTTAAAATCCTAAAATATATAAAAAATACATAAGAAAATAAACATAGAAAATAATGTGTTTGTATAAATATGTATACAATGTTAAAAACAAAATTGTCCTCTCCTCCCATCAAGTAGCCAAGTAAGAAATTACAACTTGGCAGCCCTGAGCTTCAGAACTGGGGCCAGGGATATATAGTCATTTAAACCTGCCCCTTTATTAGCTTTCAACTTTAGTTGCCAGAATAGTTCACGGAACTCTATGGTAGTCTCCCACGGTCCTCCACAAGGGTCTACATTCCACTTTCTCTATAATGTAAACCCCATACTTAGCTAGTGGACAGAAATGCTGGTGTCTATATAGTGCATTAGTCTCATCCATTTTTCTAATGTCATTCATATGTTCACAAATGCTCCTTTTCAACTTTCTAGTGGTTTTCCCTATGTAGAAAGCCCCGTAGGTATCGCATATAGCTATATAAACTACTCTAATGGTATCACAATTACTGTTGCCATTGGTTTTGATTTCAGTCCCTCTTTGCTTTAAAAACACTGCTTCCCCTTGGAGGACATAGGCACATTGCGAACTACCACCACATTTATAGGTTCCTGTTCTCTGTCTACTCTGTCTTTTCTTTCTAGTCTCAAGTATTTCTTTCATATTCCTTCCTTTTTATAAGCACATTTTAAAGGATCTATAAATATTTTCCTTAAATATGAAAAATTACTAAATGTATTCCAATTATTGGTAACTACTTTCTTAACGAAAGTTGTTTCTCTACTATAATTAAGTACAAAGTTGCTATTCCAGTTGGTAATGACCTGTTCATCTTTGTTACCCTCATTGGGTCCTCTTATTTCCAACTTGCCTAAAATGGGGGCAAATTTCCCACTTCTTTCTTCCTTCACCTCTGCTATTATTTGTTCAATAAGGGCCAGGGGGTATTCCTTTTCCAAGAACATATATTTTAGGTTTTGACTTTCAATTTCAAAATCTTCATTGTCAGATGTCATTCTACAACTTCTAATTAGTTGCCTCCTCGAAATACCCCTCTTTTGTGTAAATGGGTGGGCACTAGTAAAAAATAAGTAGGAATTGGAGAAGGTACTTTTTCTAAAAACCCTGGATTTAAAACTCTTTGACTCTATTACTTTTTCCAACACCACATTTAAACATTCTAGTTTATCACAAGAAACTGTGTGGGTGAATTTTTAAAAAAATCAGTAGTGCCATTTAAATAACTTATAAAGTTGTATAATATTTCTTTGGGACCTGACCAAAAAATACATATATCGTCTAGGTACCTACAACAGTAGTTCCAATATTTAGAATATATGGAATATGTGATAAATTTCTCCCCCCAAGTGGATAAAACTAAATTGGCATACATGGGAGCACAACTTCCTCCCATAGCTACTCCACTGGTCTGCTTAAAAAATTCTCCCTTGAAATATAGGAAATTGTTTCTAAGCACTAAATTCATTAACTTAATAAATAAACCCACTTTATCATGTTCTATGTCCCCTTTAAACTTTAAAGCTTCTTCAAACCATTCCTATCCAATAGTATGAGGTATCACATTAAACAGATCTTCAATGTCTAAGGTGACAAAGATACGTTCTTCACTAAACAAGTCCTGCTTTGTATTCCTTAAGAAATCCCATGAAGAGTATTCCTGCCCTTTCAGTCCAAACCTTTTTAAATTCCAGATCTAAATATTTAGCAATCGGATATGTTTTAGATATTGAGGCTGCTACTATTGGTCTGAGGAGTGGATCTTCCAAGTTCTTATAAACTTTGCGAATCCCAAAGATAGATGGTATTTTTGGTTTGTCTAGTGTTACAAAATGAAATACTTCCAAAGTAATATTGCCTTCGTCCAATAACTCATTTTTTATTGTTTTATACTGAGTAATTAAACAATTCTTTTTAGTGGTGGTCTGCTGCAGCTTTTTCGTTTTCACTGTGGATTATTGGTGCTGAGCAGCTAGACCTTGAGTGAGATCTTCATATTATTTTGTTCTGGACTTTTTGTGTATTTTAAGATCTCACAAACTAATGGAGGACATTCATCCTATGAATAAGGAGAAGCAAGGTGCAGCTAATGTTTCAATGTTTACTTGGGCCGAAATGGCCAGGAAGAATCTAGTTACGCCAGTGAATCCACTGCTGAACTTAGATTTACATGTGGTTATACAGCAGCGAACCTTGGGGTCTGTAAGTATAGAATCAGATCTCAATTTTGAAGGGACATTAAAAGAATTTATTAACAAGGTTAATAAATTAAAGCACCTACAATGGCAACATAACCATTTTGAGGCTCGTCTACAATTTGGGATCGTACCAAGGGGCATGAGAGTATTCTGTATTCCCACCCAAAGCGAGCATTACCCCAAGATTTTAGCGAAGTGGCGGCAGATAAACATTAATATGGGGTTTTCCTACATGAAGTTATTGCTGGAATTCTTCATGCCAGAAGAGAAACAGCTAAATAAATAAGTGGAGGTGCTGCAACGTAAATTGGAGATGGATTTTAAGGAGGAGAAATATGTCAAACGTTTAGATGAGACATACTGCATCTTCTCTACAACGGATCAGAGGATGCAACAAGTCAAGGTTAAAAAACTCCAGAGGGATTTTAATGATTTTATGTCCAGACAGATTTTTGTATGGCCAAGAGATAATATAAAGGGAACTAATTCTGTTAATACACAACTGTTATTCACTGAGGAACAGACCGGGAGATCAGTGTCAATGTGGAGAGGTGGACGGAAAAACAACTATGTCTCTGGGGAGACGACCAATGAGAGGGGACACCAGATGACGATGGGGGCACGACCTCTGATGAGAGAGAAAGAACCTGAGGTGAGGGTTATGTTGTGAGCAGTAGATAATGTTTCATAAGGTTGCAATGGTGAGAAAGAAAGTGACAACAGCAACGTAACATCACCAAGGACAGTAACAGAGAGAGAGATGTTACACTTGCAACCTCGGAAGCTGCAATTTCAATGCATTTGGTTGCCGAGGACACCAGTACTGTGATATTAAATATGGGGGCTAGACCCAAGGGCCCGGTTGTGGAGAACAGTAATGTACTTTTTTTGCACAACTGCCAGCACCAGTAAAGAAGAAGAAGGGCGAATGGAAACGCCTGCACAGCGAAACCGGGGGGGGGGGGGGGGAGAAGAGGAGAATTTCTCAGTAACTGGTGACTGTATTGTTTTTAATTTATCTGACCATAATATACTTTAAACAAAGGTTTGACATTTGTGCCCAGCAGAGATAGTAACGTTTGTAAAATTATAATGGATATTATGTTATTTGGTAGAAATGTTATGTTGAAAGGAATGTATGGTAATAACAGCCAATCACAACAGTTTGCATTGAGACAGCCTAGCTGTTTTGTTCCATTACTTAGTTTAACTATGCAGACTTTTATTACAGTCTGTGAACATGAGATTATGCTATACCTACAGGATGCTAACAACAAGATGTTTCATAACTTAACCATACAACTAAGGCAAGCACTCACAGCTTTGCAGAGGAATTCAAAGTTAATTATCAAACAAGCGGACAAAGGGGGAGCTGTGGTGGTGATGAACAGAAGCGTTTATCATGCTAAGTTAGAAGAATTACTATCAGATGCCACCACATTTGTCCATACTTCATCTGTTACGGTTAATAGTTTGATTAAGGACGTTCAGGATAGACTGAAATGCATGGAAGCCATAGGATTAATGGGTAAGGATTTACTAGAATTTCTATGGATAGAACATCCGATTATCCCTATATTCAAAGCCTTGCCTAAAATACACAAGGACCTATGTAACCCTCCCCTTAGACCCATAGTATCAGGAAGGGGATGGGTTACTGAAAATATCTCGATATGGTTGGAATATACACTGAGACCCCACATTACAACAATGGAAGAGATGCTTAGGGATACAGGACATTTTTTGGCCTCCCTTAAGAAACACATTGATGAGGATGACAATGTAAGATACATCATGGTAACATTAGATGTTATAAACATATTTACAGTTATAAGCAATGATTATGGGTTACAAACTATTTCCAATTTAATGAGGGATTTGCATTTGATGCAAGGAAAGGAGCTGGAATTGCTGACTTATTTGTTGGCTTTAGTATTAGACTACAATGTGTTTCTTTGTGTGAAGAACATGTATAGGCAGGTACAGGGGATAGCCATGGTCACCCCCTGTGCCAATACCTATGCGAATTTAGTCCTATACTTTTGGGAATGACGTTTTGTGTTGGGGTCACAGAATGTATGGAGAAGTAGAGTAGGTCTATACAGACGCTTTGTGGATGACATTTTTATGTTGTGGTAGGGGGGTGAGAGAGAGTTGGAAGAGCTTGCACTCTATTTGGAATCGACAAGTACATTTCTTAAGTTTTCAGTAAATTATTCTAGAACTATGATTCTGCGGTGGTGGAGCTGCGGTAGCATTGTCGCCTCATAGCAAGACGTTGTCCCGTTCAATTCTCAGCTAGAGCGTCTTCTGTGTGGAGGCATATGTGAATAGGGCATGCCTTCATTGAAGGTTGTGCATCAGGGCTGGTAATCCGGTACGTAAAAATCCACTACTAATCATTAGCGGACCGGAGTTCCGCTGTGGAGAGCCCTAACCGGGAAAAGCCGAAAGACACAAACAAACATTCTAGAACTATGATAGATTTCCTAGTTGTTAGGATAATACAGGATATAGAAGGCTTAAAAACCACTTTGTATAGGAAAGATTGCTGGAAGAACAGCATACTGACATATGACAGCATGCACCCGAGGTTTACATTTAGAAATATTATCATGGGTCAAATGGGGAGGGTATCTAGAATTTGTACAGAAGATGCTGACTTTGAGATTGAGGTACGTAACCTAGAAATTTTTTTTTCTGAACAGGGGGTATAACGGAGATGAGATAGAGAATGTAACAAAATCTAAGTTTGATTATAGAAAAGATACAATGTGTCCGTGGATGAAAAGAAGCAGTAACAATAATCTGCCTAAACGAACTATGGCTAGAGAGAACAAGGTTAGATTAATGTTCACATACAGTAACAATATACATGGAATATGTGACATTATAAGGCACAATTGGGGGATTTTGTTGACAGATGACAAGATGAGAGGAATAGTGGGTGAACGACTGAATTTTGGGTTCAGAAGAAATAGGAATTTAAAGGATATTTTAAGTCATGAAGGGAGTGAGCATCAACGGCAGTTAACATACAGAGAAGGGACAACATCTTGTGCCTCATGTAAAGCTTGTAGTTATATTAATAAGGGAACAGAGCTTACACATTCGATTACAGGTAAGATTTATCATTTTGTTGGTAAGCCAATTGTGGAACTAAAAACATAGTTTATTTAGCTAACTGTCAAGGGTGTTCATGCTATTATGTAGGTAAAACAAATTGTATGTTCAAGGTTAGAATCTTACAACACTTATCGGCTATAAGAATGAAGAATGAGTATAATGCTTATACAGACACATTTCCAGCAATGAAGGACATAACTTTATTTTTAGGGCACTATGGAACATTAAACTGAGCACTGGAGGGGGTGATATAAAGAACATCACTGAGGTTGAAGAAACTAAATGGATAATAGAGCTTTCAGCCCATAGATATCCGGGGCTAAATGAGGTCATACCAATGAAACCCGCCCTTAAGAATCGGTGGGTGCAATACTGAATTGTGATTGGCTTACATTAGGTTTAAATTTAAAAACACCAAATGCACAAAATTATCTGATGAAGGGCAGGAGCCCGAAAGCACTAATCTCTGTGTGGCTTTTTCATCTGTATTTTTATTGTTTTATATTGAGTAATTAAACAGTTCATTTTAGTGGTGATCTGCTGCAGCTTTTTCATTTTCATTGTGGATTACTGGTGCTGAGGAGCTAGACCTTAAGTGAGATCTTCATACTATTTTGTTATGAATGCTTGTATAACTTTATTTAAAAGATTCTGAAAGTTGAGAAAAGGCCAAATAGATCTATCCAGTGAAAATACTACCTACCCAGAGAATATTTTAGGAACCTCCTTTTTTTTTTTTTTTTTTTTTTTTTTTTAGACACTGATGTCTGAGCAAGCATCTATCATATCTCTAGATACTACTCAATCGGCTTGAAAAGTGACGATGAAAAACTTTGAAATAACTGATGTAAAAGTTTAAACTGCTTACATCCGTTAATGGTTAGGACTCCTCTCCCAAATTTTTCACTAAGTGATATAAAGAACACAAATTCTCTTCTGCTCTGCTGTTTAAAAAATCTCCACTTTCCCTCTGGCAAGAATGGTCTCAGACTTTTCCAGTAAAATTTACAACATGACTGGTTTGCCAGGAAAGATGCATTGGGAGTAGCCTAAACAGTTCTAGACTATAGCATTTTTTGTGTCCAGAGCCCTAGATTAATGATTTCCGAGCCACTATAAACCAAGAGAATGTCTACCTACTAATGTAGCTTAATGGGTACATTTAGAACTACTGCATGACCAATTTGGCAGAAGTTTTGTTAGGAGACTTGCACAGAGGAATAAGAAAGGGCAAGGTGGTTTTGATGCTTGACACAGATTTTTTTTGTTAGTTAGTTGTTTTCTTACTCCTCCTAAATGACTGGTGAGTTTTAAAAGAGGAGGTGGGAGGAATACAAATGTGACAGTGCATAAAAGGAAACCATACTTCACATTTAAGTTACAAAAACTAAGCTGCATATAAGAAAATAAAAAAAAAAACAGTAACCAATAAATAACATATTTTTGCTCTAAATATTTGCTCACCTCCAAGAAGACCTAAATGTTTAAAGTAAATGCTGAAATGGGATTCCAAAATGGCTGCACTCTGAAAAGGCAGGTTGCTTACAGCTCTTCCAGTGTGAAAAGGAAAAGAGTTGTAAACTAGACAGTAAATGTCAAGTTTACAGTGGCTAGATGTGAATCATTCCATCTAATGCATCACTGATATTACTTTTGTAAGTTATTACTAATTCAGCCAGTTGCTCCTGGAAGCATTTGTACTTGATATGGGCAATCAATTACCTTCAGTGGGATCAGGATACTGTGAACCATAGTGCAAGGAAGAGACAAGATGCCAAAAGAGCTGTCACTCTTGGAAGTAGCTAAGGTATTTGGCGGGGAGTACTATCTTGGCTGTACTGGTAAAAGGCTGACCTTGCAGAAAATCAGCATTCAGAAAAAAAATTCATCCCTGTAAGGTAGCCTGGGACTATGCAAGTAAGTTTATCCATTTTATTCATTACTTTATTAACATCTGCTCTTCTACAGTTTGTAAGCCACTGTTAAGGAACATGTGGTTAAACAGCCTTCACATACCAGTTGCTTATATGAAACAGAAGAAATGTGTTTCAGCCTGCCTTCCCTTTAGAACCTAAAACATTGCCATGTGGAAGGTTGTATAAACACTTCAGGAATACTTAAGATCACTATTAAGTTTCTTACTTTGAGAAGCAACAGATTCAAATCACAGGGATATACCAAAGCTATTCTAACCCATGGGCATTAATAACTGGGAGAACTGGGGCATGAATGGCTAGGTTGAAAAAGGCCCTAGGGCTGTTAGCCTAGTAACCTGCTATGATCCTGTGATCCTATGATTCAATTAAGATTTTTTTTTTACTTTTTACAATTGTCCAAATGCCCTTACACAGAGATTCACAGGGGATCTTATAGTCTAACAGTGTTATGTGTCCCTAGGACTTCTTCAGAACATTCCTCACCTTAATTAAGCTTTTACTTTTTGTGGTATCCTCTGTTTGGGTGGGGGTATAGTAACAACCCTTTATTATGTAGTTATCTAGAGTTTCATAGGGGATCCAATTGTTTAGTGGTGCTCTGGGCCCCTAGCCTAGACATGTTCACCTTAATTAAGCTTTTATATTTTGTGCCTTCATTTGTTTATTGGTGGTGGGGGTAACAATCCCTTACTGCAGTGCTTTACCACACAGTATCCTTCCAATCTCCTACTAGAGCAGAAAGTTGCTCTTGGAATTATACATATCTTACATAGTGTAATCAGTTAGCTTCTTTGGATTAAATGGACTTTTACCACCACATGACCATTCTGCAGCTGAAAATACAGAGCCAAAATTTACAGACATGAGTTCACTGACTCTGGGCAGGAAGCTTTCTGTCTTCTCAACCATGCAAATACAATCTTCACTACTTAAAGACTTGTCAGAAATCCACCAAATGACATTTAGTCATTGTGGCTCTAAAAATAGATTTTTTGGTAGTCGATTGAATTTAATGTCCTGTTACAGGAGTCTTTTAACACAAATTCAAAACCAACTTTAAAGTTTATCGACTGTACTAAATGGTATAAATGGAAAGAGTGCATTCATTTTTGGTGATTTTATTTCCCCTCATGTTAAATGGGACACTGGCTTTTGTAGATCATCTATTCTGGGAGAATCTTTGGATGAGTGTTAATGAAAAACTTTAAACAACTCATAAACTTTCCTACTCGTTGCAACAATATCTTGTATCTGTTATTCACCAATATACCAATTAGAATTTGTCAGCTTACTCCTCTGGAGCTATTGGGCAAGTCTGATTATATAACACAAAAATAATAAAATATGACATCTCTAAAATCAGTGGAGACACCTTTATTACCAAACTTGCTAAGTTTAAAAGCATCTAAGTAATATAATATGTTTATGGCAACTCCCTGGAAAAGTTTAAGACTGTATGTCTTAATACTTTAAACAAACATAAATTCTCTGTTAGGAAGAAAAAGGGCATATTACTGCCCCCAGTGGAATAACTGCTTGGATAAGTTACTAAAATTCAAACGGAAAAAGAATAAAATACAATACACATTCAACTAGGCAAAAGTATAACTTGGCATGTAGGAACCTTAAGTCAATAATAATAACAATAATAATAATAATAATAATAATCAATAATGATAAAGTAAACCTCCAGACACTGGACCCAATCCAGTTTGGTTTCGTCAAGGGCAAGTCATGCCTACTCAACCTGCTGAACTTCTTTGAGAAGGTCACCAAGGCAATGGATGAGGGCAAAATGGTTCACACTGCCTACCTTGACCTGGTCAAGGCATTTGACTGAATACCCCACTTGGGCATTGTTGACAAACTCAAGAGGTTATTTACAAACCCGTATGTTACCTGGTGGATAGCCAACTGACTCACAGACACGACCCAGGAAGTTAGATTTGGGGAGTCCACATCTACAAAGAGGCCAGTCACAAGTGGAATCCCTCAGGGATCAGTCCTTGGATTGCTCCATTTTGGCATTTACTTCTCTGAAGTCAAGGCCAATGTCAATGGTCAATGGCTGACTAAATTTGCAGATGTTGCAAATTAGGAGCTGATATTGAATCCCACACTAACACAAATGTTTTCTAGGAAGGGCTGACACAGACAGACAACTAGTTTCAGAGCCATGGACTAAAACTAAATGCCAAAAAATGCATAATAGTATCCTTTTGGAAGTAATCCACCCCTGGTAAATATCATATTGGCAACATGCCCCTTAGAGGTGACCCAGTAGTCAGGGACTTAGGGACACAAACAGACAGTAATTTAGCCTTTAACCAAAATGTGTCTACAGCAGTGAGGAAATCAGTCTATGTTGCACAATTTATAAACAAAGGTATGGCATTTAAATCCAAGGAAGTCATTGTTCCACTGTATTTGGCATTTATCAGACCTATCATTGAGTACAATGCCCCCTTTGGTATATACCTAACTAAGAATATCCAACAATTGGAATGTCCATAGAGGTTCCTCACTAAAAGAATACAGGGCATAAGTAAAATGTCCTGTGCAGACCCGCCTCAAGGCCCTATCCCTGTATTATGTCTCTTACAGGCTTTTGAGGGGACATCTATAACAGGCATACAAGGCAATGACAGACCCAACTCTGATTCAAAACAGACAGCACCAGAATTACCCATTCTAAAGACTTAAACCTTGCCTGTAATACAAGCAGGATCTGCTGGAGAGACAGGTATGTATCCCAGTTATGACCCCTTCTCTGGAACAGGCTCCCCATCCATGTGAAGCAGAGTTACTCCTTAACCCAATTCAACTGCAACGTGGACAAATGGATGGGGAACAGGAAATTCATCCCTCATTTGGCACCTCTGTCTCTAATGGACACAGGCAACTTGTAAATGGTTCATTTTTTAGGTCTCTGCTTGTAAATGTTTAATCTCCCAAGCCCTTGCTTATACTTATCAAGGGTATCAGAACTTGTCAAAGATTTGGATGCATGGCTAGGCTTAAAAAGGCCCTTGAGGTCATTAGCCTAGTAAACACCTATGATCCTATAAGAAAGGCAAAATGTTCCTATGAAGAAAAAAGTATGTATGAAGTCTGATACACATTTTACTTATGCTAAACATAACAAGGGTATTACATCATGTACAGGACCACTGTTTTTTGGCAGAAACATAATCGGTAGTAATATGGAGATAAAAAATGCTCCAGGTTCTTAGTTTTCCAGAGTGGATGAAAGTACCATTAATCATCCATAATTTTCCTTACCAAGTAAGTACAGTTACAGCTGTCCCATAGTTACCAAAGAAATGGCGATGGATTCATAAAGAAGGTCAAGAATAAGAGCAGTATAGGTCCTGACTCAATATGTGGAGGTTTTGTACCAAGGTCTAATAATCAAATTATAACTCATTATCCAATTCATTCAATACTTTATTAAATTATAATATAGTTCCTCACAGTTGGAAAATTGCCAACATAACTTCAACTTGTAAAGAGGATAGATATGATGTTGTGGACAGCTACAGATCAATAAGTTTTACTTCGATATTTGGTAAATGTTTTGAGAGACACTATTTCTTCTGGAAAAGCAGTCTTTGCAAGTATTTTTGCCAGAAATAATGTTCTACCTTAACAAATGTAGTTGAATATTATGAGTTTGCCAGAATGCCTATTGATAGAGGTGTCAAGGTTGGAGTTATTGGTCTGTCTAAGGCTTCTGATACAGTTCCCATAACAGTTTGAGAACTGTGAATTACTGCAGGATTTGAACCTCATTTATTACATTTTTACTGCATTTTTACTATTGTATTTTACATGGTCTTGTTAAGCAGAGTAACATAGTATGCTAGAGATGTAATTACACTATATCTTTGGAGGCAAAGCTCTTGAATACAGAGACTGATATCTCCAACAGGTTGCCAGTAACGCACACACTACACCTCTTATGGGCCAGACACATCAGCTCACATATGCTGAGGCTCTTAAATGCAATCTACCCAAACCTCAAAGGCCTCCCATACACTGCCCTCAGCAACCTACCAAATGCTCTACAAAGACAACACTCCTTAGGACTCACACAACCACATCTCACAGTGCCTCAACCTCTAAACTCTTAAGGCAAACTACCACACAAGCCAATATTTCGGTCACTGGAGACTCTTTTGTGAGGCACACCAGGCCGAGCAAGGAGACAGTTACAGTCAGTTGCATATCAGGGTGAAGGATCCGGCAGATCACACATTCACTAAGAATAATGAACCACATGTACCAGTATGACTGTGTCATAGCCCAGTGGGTGTTAATGACCTGAGACATACTTCCCATGAAGACACACGTTATAGTTTTCAGATTGTGTGTCCCAGGCAGGAATGTGCCCAGCACTTAGTCACAGTCAACCTTCTTCAAGGATGATATCACAATACAAACAGAAGACAACTTTAGGTCTGATGTAGCAGAAGGCTCAAAAGAAGGGCCTGCAATGACCTGTGCTAATCCAACGGAGGAACAAGATCCCAAATTGTGTGTGTGTGTGTGTGTGGGGGGGGGGGGGGGGTGTCAAAAGAAATGCAGCCTTGAGAAATGCCTTGGAAATTTTAAGAGCAGCCAACAGAAAATTACTTCTGCCAAAGTGATAATTAGATATGGCTGACAGTTGCACCTCAGTTGTAGAAAAACTAGAACCTGAATTAAACAACTCAGTGAGAAAATCTAAAACTGATACTTGAGAATCTGCCCAAAGCGCAAAATGCTTCCATTTACTTCAGTACACTTTCCTAGTCAATAGTGTCTGGGACAAGGACAAAATATGCAAAGGATTCCAGGCCATCAAGGGAACTTGGGAATCATGCATTAACTTGAGGGACCCATTGTATGAGACACGAGATTGGGAATGGGATCCAGAACCCAAGGAAGGGTATCTCAGGAGACACTATAGAAAAGAGAACCACATCTGACAAGGCCAGAGGGGGGCTATGAGGATCACTGTCATTCTGCAAAGGGCTGTTCTGTGAAAAAACTTTATTCGGGAGCCAAGCATACAGAAGAGCATCTCTGGGTGATTGCCCCTTGAGGAGGAACTAAGGCATAATAGCAGTTGCTTTGGGTGTTTTGGGGGAAGGAAAAAGGTCACAACACAAAGTGCCCCAGTGCCAGAAAATGCGTGTTGCTACTGTTGGATTGTGAAACCACTTGTGAGGAAAGAAAATATTCCTACTCAAACGGTTGGCTAGAATGCTGGACCTCCCCAGGATGTGTGTTGCAATCAGAAATTGTTGAGATGAGATCGCCCATTGCCAAACCCTCATGGCATCTTAACAAAAAGGATAAGAACATGTACCCCCCTGTATGTTCATATACCAGACAATGGACATATTGTCCATCTGGATCAAATCATACCACTGGAGAGGATATCCTGAAAAGCCTGCAACACTCAGAAGACAGCCTTCATGTCCAGGACATGGTTGCGAATGTTGACCTCTGCAAAAGACCAGGACCCTTGAACTGTTCTCCCTCCGAAATGCCCCCACCAAAGAAAGGTGGCATCTGTGGTGACTGTGGCCAAAGGATGGGGAAGAATGATCTCTCACTGGTCAATAAAGGCAACTGTAACCTCCACCAAATCTTTGTCAGTTTGACAGGAAAATCCATGGGGTGCATCAAATTTCCTTGCCTAAATTGTTGTTGTTGTTTGTATATTGATAGGAATAATACCTTTATACATCCTGCAACTGGTTGTTCTTTCACCTTTAGATGCTACGCTACATGCAATAATATGCATATTATTTATTTAGCTAGATGTACAAAATGTACAAGTTTTTATGTGGGAAAATCTATAAGACGCCTAAAAGATAAAATTACAGAACAGAATTCAGATATTAGATGTGGAATTCTGACTAACTCATTAGCTAAACATGTATCTGAGAACTCCGCACACAAATTTTTTAATTTAGGGTTATTGATTTTATGATTAAAATATGTGAGGAAGGGTGATTTGACCACCAGATTAGAGAATAAGGAATACAGTTGGATCCTATGTCTGCAAGATGATCATTTACCAGGCATTAATCAAATGGTCGCTATTAAGCCTGTTCTCAAATTGAAACAAGCAACTGTGTAAGACTGCATTTTGAATAATGTGTGGATTATTCATTATGTCTTTTTAAATGTACATTTGAATAGTGTCATCTAGTTTTAAATAGCTTTAGATGTTATTATTGAATAAAAACATTTTTATTGGTTGTGTAATTAACTAATTAACTAATTTTGTGTATAAAAAAGGAACGGGGACTAAGTTTTATGTAATTAGTACTGAAGAAGGGTACTGGATACCTGAAAGCTTTGCTGTTTGTCTATTTTCCTTGACATTAAATTGTTATACTGCATCACGCTGGTGTCAGTAGTTTTGTTTGGATTTTATTTTTGCTCTTTCTACTGCACCTTCACTCTGGTGATTGTTTTTGGACTTTTAGTGGGTCAAATAGGACCACTGCCCCACAACAATCCATTACAGAGCCCTCATGTGGTACTTCGCTAAGGGTACCAACCCTATGGAAGCTGCCATGTGGTCCAAGAGCTTCAAAACTGCATTGAAAAGAAGTTATGTACACACCATAACGTTCCATCTGAGTAGGTACTTCATTTGTCTGCAACCTGTGGGTATCGGATCCGATCTCGGATCCGAGCCGGCAGCTTTACAAGCTACAAGATCTGAGCTCCTAGCTCCTCCCCCTACCCATAATCCCCTGCCACTAACTGTATTACCTCAGATCGATTTTGCCCAATCTAAGTCATAACCTCGACAGAGGTATACTGAAGACCTAACCTCAAGACAGCAAAATTTCAGGTGACCAGTAGAAAACCCGAGAAAAGTTAGGGGGATGGCAGGGAGAGATGGTTGCAGACAAATGAAGTACCTACTCAGATGGAACGTTATGGTGAGTACATAACTTCTTTATCTGAAGTAGTTACTTCATTTGCTCTGCAACCTGTGGGACAGAGTCCCCAGCTACCTACACAATAAACCTGGGTGGCCTTATGGAAGGATATTCCGAAGCACCGCGGAGCCAAAAGAAGCCCTACTTCTCGATATCATATCCAGTTTATAATGAGAAATGAACGTATGAGAAGAGGATCAGGTAGCTGCTGAACATATGTCGTCCAAGGGAACCCTGGACCAGAAAGCTGCTGAGGTGGCAATGGACCGGGTAGAATGAGCGTGTATTCCTATAAAAGCTGGTTTGCCCGAAGATACATACCCTTGAACTATACACTGACGAATCCAATTTGCTAGGGTCACTTTAGAAATGGCCCTTCCCCTGGCTGATTTTGCAAAGGACACAAACAACTGATCAGACTTGCAAAAATCCTTAGTTCTGTGCAAGTAAAAACGTAGTTGCCTGCGTACGTCCAGTTTGTGCAATATGTATTCCCCCTTATTCTGAAAATTTGGAAAGAACACGGGCAAACTGATTGATATTAGATTCCGAAGCCACCTTAGGTAAGAAAGACGGGTTAGTCCTGAGAGACACTCTATCCCTGTGAAAAATGAGATTAGGGGGTTTCATGCACAGTGCCTGGAGTTCCGAAACCCTCTTGGCAGAAGTAATAGCTACCAAAAAAGCCATTTTCCAGGACAAGAATTTTAAAGGAATCGAGGCTGCAGGCTCAAAGGGTGGACTCGTCAGGGCTTGCAAGACTAGTGTCAAATCCCATGGGGACACCATCATTTTCACAGGAGGCTTCAAGAGAAAGATGCCTCACAAGAAAGTTTTGCATAACTTTATGGATGCCAATGACCCTAATCCATCTCCCACATGAAAATGGGAAATGGCTGCTAACTGCAGCTTAACCGTAGAAGCACTTGCTCCCTGCCAAAAAATCAGCATCAGGAAGTCCAAGATTGTCAGAATAGGAACTGTAAAAGGATCCAGGCCCTTGTCTGTTGCCCAGATGGAGAAGCGTTTCCACTTGCTATTATAAATTTTTCTGGTAGCCGGCTTATGAGCCGCTACCAGAATGGCCTTCACTGGTGATGAGATACCGGGAGTCCTTGTTTACCAGGTTCAGGGTTTGACATCCTGCGGGATGTGAAATCAGGTCTGGAATGGGTTCCAGTATCCAAGGGGGAGTTAAACTGTGAGACCGCAGGTATGGGAACCAGATCTGGCAAGGCCAGAATGGGGCTATGAGGATAACTTTGCTCCCCAACCAAGAGGCTTTCTGTATGAACTTGGTCATAAGCGGAAGGGGAGGGTAAGCATAAAGAAGACCTTGAGGCCAAGCATGAACTAGAGCGTCTCTGGGAGTCTCCCCATCGGGGGGAAGTATTGCGAAGTACTCGCTGCATTTTGTGTTTGATGGAGAAGCAAAGAGATCGCAGCGAGGCCAACCCCACTTGCGGAAGATCTGCTTCGCAACTGATGGATTGAGAGACCACTCGTACGGAGTGAAAATTATCCGACTCAGTTTGTCCGCTAATATGTTGGACCGTCCCAGAATGTGCATTGCTACTAGAAAGCGGTTGGTGGATATCGCCCATTCCCACACTCTCATAGCTTCTCGACAAAGGGGATAAGACCTGGTTCCTCCCGGTTTGTTTATGTACCAGACTACCGACATATTGTCTGTCTGGATTGCAATAGTCCCTAGAGGTAGAAGGTCGTGGAGAGCTTGCAATGCTAGAAGCACTGCCCTCATCTCTAGGACATTGATATGCAGAGCGGTCTCTAGGGAAGTCCACGTGCCTTGGACGGTTCTGCCCGAACAATGCCCCCCCCACCTGAGGCGAAAAGCATCCGTGGTCAACGTGGCTTGGGACGGGGGAATCACAAAGGGTCTCCCTTGCCTCAGCTCTAGAGAGTGAAGCCACCAAAGAAGGGAGTCTCTGCAAACTCTGCTCAGTGGGACCGGAGAGCTTAACGGGTGGAGTAATAGTGACCAATGAACCTGGAGGGTCCATTGTAAAATCCGCATTCGCAGGCGTGCATGAAGGGATAGACAGATTGCCGCTGCCATAGACCCTAGTGCCCTCAGGACTAACTCCGCCACAGGAGCTTGGCTCTGAAGAAGAGTAAGCACCTGAAGCGACAAGCTGCTCAGCCTGTCCGACGTCAGAACGGCTCGAGAAGTACGGGTATCCAATCTGGCCCCTATGAACTCTAATACTTGTACAGGGTGAAGGAAGGATTTTTGAAGATTCACTGAGATGCCTAGACTCTGGGCAAGAGTCAGAGCGTAATCTCTTGCAACGCAGAGTTGATGCCTGTTGGCAGCAGTAAGGAGCCAGTTGTCTAGGTACGGGAAAACCTGAATGTCCTAAAGTCTCAGGTGGGCTGCAACCACTGCCATGACCTTGGTGAACACCCTGGGGGCTGAGGTGAGGCTGAACGGAAGAACCCTGAACTGATAATGACTGGCTCCCAGCCAGAAGCGGAGAAACCTTCTGGATCGTCTGTCCATCAATATGTGGTAGTACTCATCCTTGAGGTCTATAGAGCACATCCAGTCATTCTCCTGCAGCAAGGGGAGAAATGATTGAAGTGTGACCATCAGGAATTTTTCCTTGGGGATGAACAGGTTCAGAGCGGACAAGTCTAGGATGGGTCTTAGGTCCCCCGTCTTCTTTGGCACTAAAAAGAACCTGGAGTAATAACCCAATCTGGACTGATCTGGGGGACGGGCTGGATGGCTCTTTTTCTTAGCAACTTCGAAACCGACGAAGCCGCTGCCTCCCTCTGATCGGGTGGAACATCGGGGAGGCGTCTGCTTGTAGTAGGGGGAAGGCCTAGGAAGGGAATGGCGTAACCTCTGGATATGATCCGGAGCACCCATCGATCTGTCGTAATGGACTCCCAATTTCACATATGCTCCATCAACCGCCCCCCGACTGCCTCCAGAGATGGACAGTTGGGTAAACCCTCAGGGTTGCTGTGTGGGTCTGTCTGAGAAAGGCTCTCCAGACCCGAAATTACGCAGCCCCCCCCTCTGCCTCTGGGCCGGCATCCACCTTGTCCTCCTCTGCCTCTGGAGGATGAGGGGTCAGAAGCTGGATGGGATTGCTGAGACTTGCGGAACCACAACTTCTTTTGTCCCCTCTGATTCCTTGAGAAGGATTGTTGGGGATTAGAGAAGCGGACCTCGATGGCAGACAGCGTCTTCCCGTCCTTCTCGCTTTGGACCAGCGTTTCACGAACGCTCTTGCTAAAAAGCGAAGACCCGTCAAAGGGCGCATTCGCAAAGGACACCTTAAAGGGTTCCGCGAAATCGCAAAGGTGGAGCCAGACGTGACGCCGCAAGACGACCCCGGCTCCGCTGGCCCTCGCGGCTCCTTCTGTTGCATGAGACAGTAGCCGCATGAACGTGTTAGAGATGGATTTTAGAGTGGCCATACGAGTTGAAAACACCTGCTTGTCCTCGACCGGCATGGACTCCGGGGGGGCTGCAGCGTATTCCTTAATCAAGTCTCGCTGTAGCCTAATGGTATGTGCCATATAATTCAGTGCCCTCACTGAGAAGGTCACTGAAGCAAACATCCGCTTCCCAATGCGGTCCAGCGCTCGAGATTCCTTATCCGGCGGGTGTACCGAAGAACTCTCTTGGGCGAGTTCTCTCTTCGTGGCAGCCGCCACCAACATGGCATCGACCGGATACCCCTTGGCCCACGACTGTCTATCTGATGGGGGACTAAGGACTTTGTCGGGCCATCTCGGGATTGGCTCCACGGTGTCGGGCTCCCTCCACGCCCTGGTAGTAATAAGGTCTACCAGGGGGTCAGCTGGAGGGGACACCCAGGAGGTAGACGGGCCTGCCTCAAACGCCTCCAGGAAGACGGATTCGTCCTCGGAAGGTTTTTGGGCAGACCACCCCCCTCTAATACGCAACATCTCCATGATGTCTCTGAAGGAGACATCCTCGGGGGGTGACCTTGGGGAACCTTCCCTTCCATCCAAATCCGTGTCTGTGGAGACGGACTCAGGGGAGTCCAGGCGCCTCCTTTTACACCTCCGTTTACGAGGGACCTCCTCAGTGGGACTGTCCGAGGAGGGCTCGTCAATGGCTTCCTGTTCCTCCACGGGAACGGGCTGGAGGGCTTGGGCAGGCTGTCCCAATGGACGGATGATGGAGGATAGACCCATATGCAGCGGGGGTGCGGGAGGATCAGAAGCCCGGACCAGGGACCTGGAGGATCTCGACAGCACCCTCTCCACTACCTCAAAAGCCGAAGGAGAACTACTCTCCCCAGGCTCTGAGAGCAATCTCCTCGGCTCTGAGGTAGGGACCGGAGTCAGAGCCGACTCAGATCCGAAACACTCGAGGGCACGGTTGGCGTCGAAAAGACCGGAGCTATCGGCGCTGACAAAACCCTGGCTCCAAAAGGGCCTGGATCCGATGACTCCAAAACCCGAAAACGGGTTGGAAAAGGAGTAATCGGAGCAAAGACAGAGGCCGCACTCCCCCCCCTGAGGGGGGGGGGGAGGCAAGAGCACCCCATCTGCATTTGGGTCTGCAGGAATTGTCGCATCATCCGATCCATATCGGCGTTGGTGAGGCTCCTGGTTGACCTAGATGAAATCGTCGAGGCAGGCCGGGAGGGTCGCCTCGACGACCTTGAGGGAGACCGGTACTCCTCCTCCGGCTCCGGTGAAAAATGAGGTGAACGGAGCCGAGAGGGGGAGGATCCGGAAACCCTCGAGGGAGAGCTAGCTAGCTTAGATGGTGGGGCTGAGGGTTGAGTCTCAGCCCGCCTTTTATGAGACCTATGTCTCTCCTTATCATTGTGCCTCTTCTCTATAGAGGAAGAGGCACCAGAGTCGCCCGAACTCAAGCCCAAAGCGGGAGGCTGAGTCCCTGGTTGAGCGGGGGGGAACAGAAGGAACTGGGGCTGTGGAGACAGCCTGAGCCTTGGTGGGAGAGGAAGAAGCAGCCGAATCCTGGGGAAGCAAGCCCGCCAGGATTAGCTTATTCTTCCTGTCCCTAAGTGCTCGGGGGTTAAAGGCTGCACAGATTTGGCAGTCTGTTGATAAATGAACCACCCCCAGGCATAAAACGCACTGAGTGTGGCCATCAGCAGGGGAAAGCTTATGGCCACACTCAGTACATTTCGAAAAAATGGCCTTGGGCCCTTCAGCCATTCTCTAACACAACGCACGCACACCCAAACACTAAGTGGGGGAGGGGTGACACAGAAAAACTAACACTACACAAAAAAAAAGGGAAAACTATCTGACAAACTATACTGACTATAAGTCTCTGAACACACACACACACCACAATCAACACTAGAAAAAGCTTTTTCTTGAGAAAAAAAGGAACAATCTCACCAGTCAGCTAAGGAGTTCTTCAAAAAGTAGCTGTCTACAGCCGCGGCAAAAACAATCTGAGGTAATACAGTTAGTGGCAGGGGATTATGGGTAGGGGAGGAGCTAGGAGCTCGGATCTTGTAGCTTGTAAAGCTGCTGGCTCGGATCCGAGATTGGATCCGATACCCACAGGTTGCAGAGCAAATGAAGTAACTACTTTGGATCTGGTGGTTTTGCAAGAGCAAGCAGAAATACTGCTTGGGAATGAAGGCCAATTACTTTGCAGCTTGGCAATTTGGGAGACAGTATCCAAGTGGTAGCCTATGAACTCCATTATCTGGAAAGGTTGTAGACTTTACTTCTGATAACTGACAGCTATCTCCAAATGGCCATTATTAGAGAAGCTCTCACAGGAACAGTGAAGAATCAATCATCCAGGTATGGAAAGATATGAAAACCTTGTAGTCACAACCATGCTGCTCCCACTGTCATGCACTTGGTAAACACCCGGGGGAGGGGGTGAGACCAAATGGCAGGGCTCTGAACTGATAATGATTAGCCACAAGCCAGAAGGGCAGGACTCTCCAGCACTGCCTATCTTCATATGATGATAGGTGTCCTTGAGGTCTGTCCAGCACATCCAATCATCCTTCAACAACAGAGGTAGAATGGACTACACCATTATCATCTGGAATTTGGTCTGTTTTACAAAAGGATTTAATTTGGTCAAATCCATAATCAGCCTGAGGTCCTTGTTCTTTTTTGGCACTATAAAGAACATTAAGTAGATCCGGCTCCTTGTTGTTCTGGCAAGAACTCTTGGATGACTCAATCTGGCAGCAGCTTTTGAATCTCTAGTGCTGCCTGCCATCTCTGACAAGGTGGAACATCTGGGAGTCATTTGCGACTGAAGCTTGCAATTTCTAAAAAGAAATAGTATAGCCTATGGATATAACTGCTATCATGCACATGTCCAAGGTGATGGCCTCTCAAGCTTCTGCATAAACAGCCAAGTAAACACCCACTTCCTCCAGAGCAGGCTAGTCGGACAAACCCTTTAGGATCACTGGAAAGGCCCACCCGAGAAAGCTCTGCTACAGTTCTGATTTTGCAGACTGTCCCTGGCCCACAGGTAGTGCCCATTATGGTTCCACCCACTGCCATGGAAGGAACCACCAGAAAGAGCATCCTGGGATGGTTTCTCTGATTTTCTAAAGAAGAGACGTTTACCCCCCCCCCTTCTGATTCCTTGAGAAGGTTTACTGAGGGGTAGCAATATGCACTCCTGGTAAGAGTGCATTAATTTTAGGCCCAAACAAAGAAGAGCCATCGAAAGGGACATTAATCAAAGATTCTTTGAAGCAGTCTACAAAACTGCATTCCAAGCATGGCATTGCATGGCAATGCCGGTGCCAGTTGCTTGGGATGCTCTGTTGGCTGCATTAGAAATGAGCCTCATGAAGACACTGGCAACAGGATGAAGAGTGGTAACTTAGAGTCTCCAGTGTCTTTTGAACCTTTGAAGACTGCTGTGTCTTGACATTCCTAGACACTTCAGTCACAATATCTCTCTAAAGCCACCTTGTCAAGTGAGAAAGGTAGTTAAGTACCCCTAAACTGAATGTCACTGAGGCATAATAGCACTTCCTTAGATGGGCCAAAGTCTGAGACTCTATTTAGGGGGTGGACAAAGGAACTCTCCTTGGACATTTTTGCTTTTGGGGTGGCCATCACCATAACTGCATCCATGGCTGGACCCTTACTTCAATGTGGCCAATCCTTGGGAGGAGCAAGAATTTTGTCAGGCTTCTTGGTGATGGTCTCTACCATGTTGGGTTCCTTCCATACCTTCTGAGACACTAAATCGATGAGTGTGTCCGAAGGAAGGACCACCCACGGCATGGATGGGCCCATGATGAAGGCCTCCAAAAACACCAACTCCTCTGTTGAAGAGACTTCAATGGTCTAATCTCATGCTGGTGAAGAAACTCCAAAAGATTGACAAAGGAGGTGTCATCGTGTGGTGAACTGGGGGACCCATTCCCCTTCCTAAAGATCAATATCCTCTGTGAAGGACTCCTTGTGGGAGTCCAGGTGCTTTCCCTTGCAACACCTCTTACCTGAAACTTCCCACTCCAGTGAATCTGGAGGAGAAGGGAAGAGGCAGGAATCCCAGAAAAAAGTGTGGACTGAAGGCCAACTAACATGCGCTGTCCCACAGCAGGCTGATGGCTGGTCACAGGCAAAGATGAGAAGGGGGAGGAAACACCAGCTGAAGAACACAGACCCATTTCCTTATTGGAGACCATTCTCACCATGATGTTAAAGGTAGAGGCAGAAGTCGGCCACCTGGAACCGACAGCCCAAGGATCTGAAGAGACCCAAGATGTGCCTGAACCCAAGGGAGCCACACCCCAATCTAATATTTAGAATGGAGCTGAGCTTTTCAGGTCTGACACCCAGTATGGGAGGGATGAACCAGAATCAGGGATCATCAACCGTGATAGAACAAAAAGAAGAATAGCCAGCAGAAATGGTGATGAATAAAATAATTTAATGAAAAACAAAGATAGAGGGTAACATACCCTACTATCTGTAATGTCCAAACAGGTTTCGGCTATATTAGCCTTCTTCAGTGGAAACATCAAATAATCACTAACATCAGTATATATATCTCACAGCATACAGGCAGTAAATTGGTTAATTAAAATTGGTCATTAAGACCAGGTGGAAATAAAGCCCCTAATTTGATGATCCATTTACGTTCCTTAAAATTCAATAGATTATGCCAACCCAGCTTGTCCCTGCATTTACCAACAATACAATCAATGACCATAAATTTGAAAGAAGCAGAATTGTGTTTGACAACATGTTTGTATAAAGCATTACTGCTCCGTTTATTCCTAATGTCGCTAAGATGTTCCCCTATCCTAATACGGAAAGATCTGGAAGTCTGCCCAACATAAAACGAACATGTGCAAGTGGCTAGGTAAATGACCCACTCCGTGTTACAATTGGCCCAAAAATTAATATTGAAAATCTCCAAAGTATTACGACTAGTAAACTCCCTAGTGTGTTGGACCCGCTGGCAATAGGAACAATGGCCACACGGTATACAACCCAAAACTGAGTCAC
The DNA here is from genome assembly GCF_019279795.1 of Protopterus annectens. NCBI lineage: Eukaryota > Metazoa > Chordata > Ceratodontiformes > Protopteridae > Protopterus > Protopterus annectens. Next base: position 1,334,462,143 of record NC_056732.1, read on the forward strand.
CCCTCAGAGTATGTTGGATGGAGACAGAGGGATTAAAACCCACCCTTTTATAATGGCTGAAAATGAACCTAATGTCCGACCCCTCCTGAAAGAAAATGAACATTTGTCCCTCAGGTAAGGGTGTAATCATCATCCGTGACCAGGAAACACCAGCCTCAACGCAATGACTTAGATGTCCACTTGGCTCAGAATCAGCCACAATAAAAGAGACTAAGGTGGGGCCACAGCCAAACACAACTAAGCTGTTGCATCTGATCCCAAGGGTGGAAACACAGCTGGGCCCAAAGACCTCATATAAAAGGGCCCAAGGGTGGAAATCAGAGTGATAGAGCCGAGGCTCCAGGGAGGAGTCCCAGACCTGAAGGAATAAGACCTAACTGCATCTGACCCTGCAAGAAGGACCTTATGAGCTACTCCAAATCTGAAGCTTTGATACTGTCCACTGACCTCAATGACTGAGTGGAAGAAGCCACTGATGGGGGCTTGGAGGTTCACTTGAATAGTGAAGAACCCACCAATTGGATTCAAGCCAGACAGACTCAAACCCAGGGCAGGGAAGGAGAATTCTCTGGTGCCATCACTGGCTGAGTGAGGAGGGGAAAGGCGGACGCTACCCAACCAGATGGAGTCTTTTTTCCAGAGGGTTTAGGCATGGAGGAAGAGGAGGACCTCTTAAAGTCTCCTACTGAAGCCTTAGAGTCCTTGGGAGAAGGACAATGGCTCTTGTCAGAACCATCCTTCAGAGCCAAGGAGGGAGGGCTGGCAGAGAGGAGGCCTTTCAACCCCTGTTTGGCCATCCCCTCTTTAACAGCTCTGAATCAAACCCCTCACAAATACAGCAGGAAGAACCAAGGTGGGCAGCCCTCAAGCATTAAATGCACTTAACATGCATATCCTTTTGAGGGAGCTTGCACCTACAAGCAACACATTTCTTAAACCCCTTTTCCATCACTCACAGAAAAGGGTGCACAATCTTTACCAACGCTAACACACTCTGCACTAACAGCAAAACCTATGCTAAGAAGTAAAAAAGGAACAAAGTACTCAAAAGCAAGTCCCATGGCAGCAAAAACCTGCTGCTAACTACACACACACACACACACACACACACACACACACACACACACACACACACACACAAAACAATTACTACTTATAAATACCTGAACCTATAGCCTAACTTATCTAATCTATGAACTAACACTAACTTAACAATACTCTACAGTAGACGTGTCCAACCTGCGGCCCATGGGCCGCATGCAGCCCTCAGAGCTCTTCCATGTGGCCCTCAACCTCTAACTCCAACATCGATGTACACATGCCCCAAAACACTTTTTTGTTGTGTTTGTCATACCTGTGACCTGCAACTCTAACATTGGTGTGCGCATGCGCCAAAGCATCCTTCTAGTTTTGATTTTTTTGCACCAAAGAAGGGTCTGTGTGTTCGCGCCATTATTTCATATCAAAGAATCAGTGTGTGTTCTCGCTGAATAGGGATTCGTGTATGGAGCTGCCGCCATTGCCTTTGAAAGGGACAGTACTTAACCTGTGTTAATAGGTAAGTACAGAGTGAGTGAGTGCATGCATGAAAGCAGAATGTTTGTGTGCATGAAAGTAGAAGAAGAGTGAGTGTGTGTGTTTGTGTGCATGAAATTAGAAGAAGAGTGAGTTTGTGTGTATGTGTGCATGACAGAGAGGCACATGCACAAAGAGGCTAAAGACGATCAGTCTACCTACCGAACACAAACAAGTTAGCTAACAAATATATCCTACATTAAAAGTACACTTTCATTAAATTGCAGCTTTCCTGACAGGGAAAGTGTTGTATTGAATATGAAATCATACCTCTCAACTGTATGGATTTTCGAAGAATGTCTGGATTTTTGCAACATCTTCCAATTTGTGTCTTTTGCATAAGAAATAAAAGTAGTCATCCAAGGTAATGCAATTCCAGGGAGTAAGAATGAGACAGCAGCCTAGGGTTAACGGGTCAGTAGTGGATTGACTAATGTGGGACTGTAGCATATAAAGTTTTTTTTTTTTGACAAACAAAAAAAGCACCCAGTACTGTTTTGTCATTGGTGGGTTCTAAGCAGTAGTAGATTGGACAACAGTAAGCTATCTTTGGTGGATCATCAATACTGGCAAATCAGGTGGGCACAATGTCATTTGTTAAATGTTGGGGGTTTTAGTGTGTATGTGTGTGTTTGTGTTGGGAGTGCTGCAACAGCAGAGGATTATTAAAGACAGAGGCTTACAGACTGGAGAATATATGTTTCTTTGTTTCAAAACATGATACTTGGGTACTAGGCATGCCAAAAGTAGATTTTTTAAGACATAGCTTCTTGCCATTTACAGTGGATGGATATTTACATTTAATGGACAATGTTAGCAGTATGAGTGTGGTCCTGTAGGGATCTGGAGAATGCCAATTCTACCACTGCCAGTGTCTTGTAAAGTGACCTGGAAATGGATATTGCAATGTTACTGAAAAGGTACAGTAAGTGGGCTTACAAATATAGTTTAATTAAGCAAAGTGCACTTGCAATTTGCAGGCCATGATTTAATTTATTTCAGGTAGTCCAGATCCTGGTAGATTGTATACCATTAGACTTGAGGTGTCATTCTGGGGAAATAAGCAGCCCTAGTTTCAGTGAAAGCTCTGTTGTTGTTTGCAGGTAGGAAGTTGCAGGATGTGGATGCAATGTGTTTTATTATTTTTAATGCATTTGTCATTTCAAAGCATGGTTTTCTTTGTTGCAAAAGAAGGCAGGATTGAATGAGCCATATAATGCTTAACTGACAATGATGGGATAGAAACATTATACATGATGTATAATGTTTGCAGCTACAGTTGTTTCAATGGTGTCTGTGATGCATAACTATTTTTGGGCCTTTGTCCCACTTTTATTTTTCACTTTGTCCAGATTTCTTGATCTAAGGTTGAGAGGTATGGTTCCATGCTAAATCAGAAGGTTGTATTTACCTTGGAAGACTTTTCAGCATAATAATGAGAAACAGAGCTTTTTAAATATCGCTGCTTATTTCCAATATAAAATGCCATGTAACCTTGCAAATAACTTTCTTATTAAGCTACTTTAATTCTTTTGGAATTGACAGGTATGATTCATTTGGACGTAAGCAGTGAATGCTAATGTGACTTTGATTTCTTGCAGCAGTCTGTGGCTTACTTATCAAAATAACTTTTCTGTGTGTGTGATCAACAGTTTTAAAGATGTTTTCCAAAAGTAAATAAATACGTAATAAATAAAAAATAATAATCCTTTCTGCACTTTGAGCTATTGACAAACTCTGGGAATTTGTTTTTTTCAAAAGTGAAGGTTAGCATTACAGCTCAGTAAACTGTCAGTCTGTGAATAACTTCTGCACAAATTAAAATGTCTGAATGCCAAACGGCTTTACATTGGAGGGAAGTTATATGTTTACTCCAGTATGTAGTATGATCTTAGAGAGTTTACGGATTTCATATTGATTTACATTTTGCTGAGCAGTTGTTTGTTGATTTATTGATGGTCCTTTTGGTGGTGGGAAATTGCATGGATGAATCCATCTCTATTATGATTTTTTTCCAGATATTTTGACTTCCAGACAATTTTGTTCATGGAGTGTGTGTCATGTGATTACTGAGGTTGCCTATTTTACAAGTAGGGGCTCCTTTTGTGTAAGAGAGAGATTTAATATGTATACTGAATATATTTTTACAAACAGAATTCTTAGTTAAATAGGCCCCGCTCTTCTTGGGCAAGTAGACTTGAGTAACCAATATTAGATCTTAGCCATCCAGCTAGGAAAGTTTAGTATGTGGATTTTCCATCCGGTTTGATGATGGCTATACTACTTACTCAAGAAGTACATTTATGGCTATCCAGCCAGTTGTGTTGCTGAACTACTTTGTTTGACAATGAGAGGAGCTTTTTACAGAAGTTGAAAGTTTTTGTGTCAAGAACCTGTCCATACAAAGTGGCTTGTTTATGTTGCAGTGAAGGCTGTGGTCTTTGTAGTGAGCGTTTTCAATATAACCAGTACTTCTGAGGTGGATAAAGTCTCTTAAGGCAGGATCTTTCTTAGCCTGGAAAGCAAGCCAGTGATGAAATTCATAGGGGCCAGTGAGAGAGACAGGAAAGAATGAAGCATTTTAGTCTGTTTGGATAACTAAGTGAACTCAGTCCTTTGACCTTTTTGTTAGAAATGGTTGTAGTCTTTCTTTTGGCAGGGTGTTTTGCTGAGGCACATGCCAAAAGGGATGTTGCACTCAATAATTGCTCTTGTAAAGGAAGAATACAGGGATGTTATGACCTCCTTGTCCCTGGATGAGATAACCTTACTAATGAGGTGGGCCATGTAAAAAGCTTTCCGTACAACGGAGACAACGTGGTGGTCAAAAGTCAGGTTTCTATCAACCTGGGTGCCCAAGCACTTCACAACTGATTGCATGCTTACAACATTTTATTAATGTGATAATTTGTGGGGACATCACTCTCCTCAAAGGGGATGATGATCCATTTAGCTTGAGGCCATGTTTCTGGCACCAGTCATTTGTTTGGGTGAGACCCTCTTGTAGCTTATTCAGAATTGTTTTATTAAGTCAGTAATGTGAATTCTTTACTTTATTGCAAATGTGTTGGCTTATTTTTGTGGATTATAGTATTGTAGGACTGCTAAAATTGACATTTTATGTAGTTGGGCTGCTGGAGTGGTTTTCCCAGTGAGAAATGCTAGTGCTGTAGTGAATATCTGTTTATTTGTAAAAAAAAAAAAAAAAAAAAATATATATATATATATATATATATATATATATCTATATATATTAACGAAGATGTTAGAGTTAACTGGTAGATTTGAGAATTAGAATTTTAAGGCAAATATTAGGCATTTATTACATTTATTCATTGTTCGAATGCACCTACAGTACAGCCGGGAGGTCGACTTCGGTCTCCCGCGACAGCGAAAGAGTTAACTATATGATATATTTTATATGCGGCCCCAAGACAATTTCTGTTCACTCAATGCGGCCCAGGCAAGCCAAAAGGTTGGACACCCCTGCTCTACAGGGTTGGGGAAGAAAAGGACAACAAACAGCACTCAAGGGATACTCTATTGAGCAGAGCCATGGATCAAGCTGCTGATCGGAAATGGTGGCAAACTAGATCTGGGGTATTCTCTAGAGAGTAGGGAATTGTGGTAGGGGAGGCAGAGCCAGGCAAGTTGAAGTCTTAAGGATTTGGCCAGCACCGGATCAGAGTCTGATCCAAAGTCAAAAGGAGAATACAACATCTGATCACATGTTTAACACTCCAAATTAGATATCACTTGAAAAGAAATCAAGATTAGCAATTAATTCTCTCTGTGCTGATTCCACTGACTACATATATTTAACTGGAACAGTCTCATGTGAAGCCTAACAAAGGGAATTGCTGAAATGATAGTGGTCATTGACACCAGGGTCAGTAAAATATTCAAGCAGTAAGTAGTAAATTTCTACTACATGGTGATCTGTCATTGACAAGTATGCGCCTGAATGTGAAACTATTTCCCTTGCTAAATGTCTAAATTTTACCCAGAATGCAATAAACTGAGTGGAAACGGAGAAGTTTTGTAATTTACTGTGAAATCCAGAAAGCAGAACCAGAAAAAAAGTCATAACTTATGTATAATTGCAATCATATTCCAAACAGAAGTGGCTCATTTCCAAGCCCTTCTCCTTCAGGAATATGTTACATATATATTGCCAATTTTTTGAAAATAAGTTGACAAATAAAAGTTGAGAAATTACTTGTTTTCTATAGAAAAGGGAAGTAGTCAGTGCCTGTCATATGTTTCAAGTGCCTGCAATTTTGCATTTACTGTAGTTATTCCTATTTAGAGAATGCATGCCAAAACAAAACACGTTGTTATGCTCAGTTTGTAAGTGAACTACTATCATCTTTACAAATCGTCCTTTTATTTTAACTGCAAATATATATCTGAAACTCCTCGAGCCCAGCCACCCCAAAGTGAGAAATTACTTGCTTTTTTCAGACAAGTAAACTATGGCCCACCTGTCATAGAGATCAAGTCTCCGGGATTTTGCATGTAATCATTGGTCTTCAGAGACTGCATGCCGAAACAAAACACGTTGTTCTGTTCACCTGGTAAGTGAACTAGTTTAATATTTCCACATCATCTAAGTGCACCTATATATATGTGAAACTCCTTGAGCCAAGCCACCCCATTTCAGGGACTGCCCCCTCGGCTTTTTTTTTTCTTTTTGGGGATGGACGGACTGGTACAGCATAACCCTTTGGGCCATGGGGCCACGCATGGAAATGCCCCCGGACCTCCGTAGAAGAAACATTTTAATGAAATACATTTTCACTGCTCTCCTTGTAACATCTGTACTGAAATGTTTTCTAAAATACATTTGAACATATTTGGCCCAGAAAATATACTGTTCATAATGAAACTGGCCTGTGAACACATACTTGAAATGTGGATGCGATAAAACGTAAGTACCGAAAAGTCTTCCCCCTACTATGTTCAGCTTCTAAACTGATGGCACCACTGACCTCATAGAGGTTTGGGAACACAGAAATTCTGTGACCTCAAAAACAGGCTGTGACAGACTCAAAACATTTTGAGAAGTTACATAACCCCAAGCTGCAAAGGGCAAGACTGAGATTTCCGATCCTAGTCTTGGAACCTTTTACGAATAAGAGGAATAAGAATGTAAAAATAGGAATCTTGCAAATCAATTATATAGAACCAGTCTCCCTTTTCAAAAGATGTTAATGGGTAGAAAGAGATACCATTTTGAACTTCTTGTACCGAATGAATCAGTTTGGGATCTACTCTTCTATGATGAGCCTGAATCTATCCATCCTTTCTGAAACCAGCCAGCTCCAAAGGCACGGAAGGATAAAGCCCTGACTAAAATACAGATGATCTGAATTTGTTTAGCAGCATGAGCACCTGCTGGAGTTGGCTAGGGTAGCAGAGGAATAATGGGAGTTAACCCACTTGACATTCTCTGGATGTATAAAGTGTACCAATTGTCACAGTATAAACCAGAGACAAGTGTGCAATGTGATTGTTGCAAGAGATGAGGTTGTCTGCAGTCTTATATCATCCTTAGAAGTGAGTGACAGTCATATGCTATATCCAATGCACTGCCTCCCAGAAGAAGCATACTGGGTATGTGCAGGGAGTTAGAACCATAAAAAGAAAACCTTGGTCCCTGGGCATATGACAGCACCACTCCTAGTTCACTTATCCTTCATGCACAATGGAATGTGGGCCATAGGGGTCTCACCCCATGGAAAAATGAATGGGCCTATTTAGCAGCCTGAAGGAAGGTCAGAGGAAAAAAATATTTTTGGTACCAGGTTGAACACACACACTTTGACTCTTAATACATCACACCATTAATCTAATTCCCCCCATCCTTCCCTCTCACATCCTCCCACAATCCTTATCCCCCACCTCTCTCTCTCATCTTGCTGCTTTACACCTGCCATTATGCCTTTCAAACCCCTACCCTCTCTCTTGCTACCTATCTTTCTCCATTTCTGCACTCTCACCTTCTATCATTCACATCTGACACCACCACACTTCCATCCAGCTAATACTAAAATTAATTCTTCTATAAAACCCCAGCAATACTTTCCCATATGCTCATCCATCTTTCCTCTAAACACTCCCCTCCCAAAAATTAGGTTACCTCCCTTCCCTACCACCTCTCTTAATGGAAAACGAACCCCCTATTCAAAATATTCCCCCTTCATAGATCTCTACTTCTATCAGGTGACATTCATCCTAGCCTTGGTCCCTGCTCCTCCTCCCCGAATTGTAAATATTGACCCCCCCCAAACCCTCCCAACTGCACTCCTTTAAAAGAAAACAGGTATCCCTCTGCTCTGAATCTTAGAAGTGTACTTAACAAGGTTAGTGAGTTCCATGACTGGATGGCCAATTACACCCCTGATATTATCAACTTAACAGAAACCTGGTTAAAACCACACAACCAAGACACTGATATCCTCCCACCTGGGTATAACAACATAAGATTAGATAGACAAAACAAAAAGGGTGTGTAGGAGTGGCCATTGTCTATTCTGACCATCTCACCCCCTTAAACCCAAACAGACTCACTCCCTCCTTCTCACTAGCTGAGCTTCTACTGACCAACTTTAAACTCAACAGCTACACTACAGTCATTGTTGTAGCTATTTATATTCCTCCTGGTGACAACATTACCATCCTAGAAAACATTCTCTCCTACCTCTCTCAAATCATCCATAATAAAACCATCCTCGGGGATGTAAATATTGACTGGTTTTCACTTCAAGCACCCAGCCCAACTTCTTTCATCAACTTGCACGACTTTGTGCAACTAATCTCTACACCCACTCCTATCAACAAACCCCATCTCCCCAGCACTCTCCTATATTGGATCTTAGTCTCACACCCTCAGAAATACCAACATCCCGAGACCCTACCCAATGCCATCAGTGATCACTCTCCTGTAAGAGTAATCAGATATACTCCTCACTTTACCAGGCCTCACAAGTACATAACCTCCTGCAAACTTTCCACCTTCTGCCCAAAGACCTTCAAAGACCATCTCTCCAGAGTCAACTGGTCTCATCTAACCACTCTCCCCCATGATGAAGCTATCCATTCTTTTAACTCAACCTCCCTAAACATCCTCAACACTCTTGATCCTCTCTGCACAGTCAGAATCAAATCTAAAACATCAACTTGGCTAACTAATCCTACCCGTACCCTAATAAAAAATAGAGACAGGATGTGGAAATTATGGATAAAAAACAAAATTCCAGCAAACTTACAAAACTATAAACAACTCAGAAACCAGGTCAAAAAACATATTCACAAAGACAAAAAGGACTTCTACACCAACCCTCCATCTACCCAAAGGTCAGACCCCAAAAAAATTCTGGAACTCTATCAATCACATTTTGCATCCAAGAAACCTAACCTCTCCTAATCCCTGCCCAAACACACCAGATGAAACTGCTGTATTTTCAACACCCACTTTATCAAATCTATTACTAAGATGATTAACTCTCTCAAATCTACAAACAATGCTAACAAGTTCTCAGACTCCACTTCTTCACCTGATCCCTCACTTTCACCCTCAAAACAGTTCCTACTAGCTACATAAAGTCTTTACTCTTAAAACTTAAACCATGCTCTCCTTCTGAGGACAAACTATCCCCCTACTTCTTGCAGACAGCTGCAGAATCCCCTGCTTTCCGTGTATCTATATTAATCAATCGCTCCATCTCTGAATCATATGTCCCCTCCATTTGGAAAAAATTTACACCCTGCCTATACATAAAGGAGGAAACTCCACTGACATCTCTAATTTCAGGCCAATCGCAATCTTGTCTCCCCTCTCAAAAATACTGGAAAAATGTATCCACAAGCATGTTATGCAATACCTACTCTATAAAAACCTACTTACACCCACACAACATGGCTTTTGCCCCAAACATAGCACTGGGACCGCACTAATATCTTTCGTTAATACCATATCCCTTGCTTGTGATAGCAAAAAACTGGTCTCCTGCCTATTCCTGGACCTCTTCAAGGCCTTTGATACGGTCTCCCATCCTATTCTGCTGGCCAAGCTGTCAGACCTTAATTTCTCTCCTACTCTTTCCTGTTTTTTTAGCTACCTCTCTGATCACCTCCAATCTGTCAAATGGCTCCCTGCTCTATCCTCTCCCCTCCCTGTGAAAATGAGAGTCCCCCAAGGATCTATCCTTGGTCCACTACTCTTTAATATTTTCACTAATTCACTACATACCTCTTGTCCCCAGTCATCCCTTATACGATATGCTGATGACTCCACTGTCATCAGCATCACAGACACTCCCTCAGACCTCTACTCCTCCACCCAGTCATCCTTTAACTCAATCGAATCCTGGCTCCAAGACAGCAAACTAATTATAAACCCTAAGAAAACCAAGCTCTTACTCTTTCTCCTCAATAATCTCAAATCTACATTTACTATACTGTCCAGCAACAACACATCTATCACAGTCGAATCCAGTACAAAACTGCTAGGAGTCACAATCGATGACCAACTTAAGTTTGATTTACATGTCTAATTGTATAAAAGAAAAAACAAGTAATCTCTGTGGTATCCCCGAAGTCTCAAAACAACCCACTAAAGTATAGTGGGTCCAAAAACAAAACAGTGTAGGAAGCTTCTCTGTGTGGAAGATTTTCAGTCCATATATTTCTAGTTAATCACTGTATATTAATCAGATCAGACAATACTAGTAGAAGTAGCGAACATAAACTCGTCTTAAGTCAAAACAAAACAAAAAGTAATAATAGAAAATATATAATTGTACAGCATTACTAAGTATTCGAAAGTAATCCAAGCAAGGCAGGCAGTCTGTTTCCAGTCGCAAATCCTTTATTAAGTACACAGACAAGCGATCCAAGTAAAACAAAAATAGAGTAATCATTTCCTCACAAGCTTTCTAAATATATATATGCTTTTTATCAGGTATGGGAGTGGTTTATTGTGCTGTAAAATGAAAGTGTTATTGGTACACATGTTAAATTCACATCCCTTCCCCCATCAGTGTGACATTCGAGCTGGTCCTGCCCTACTTAGTAGCTGTCATAATAATATATAACCCTTATGTACTTCAAATAAAATTTATAATGATGTGGTACCTCTTATTTAACCAAATTATTAAGTAGATTATTAAGTCTGTAATTTTATCCAAGACAATATACTACATGGCTGGAAATATATCAGCCTTAGTTCATTTGGCAATCAAAAAATATATATAAATATATACATATACATTTTGCATGTAAAAATCAATTTCTATTTTCATAACCTATTGTTAACTAAGATCTCTTTCGTCCTTCTAGACTTCTTCAGGTCTGTGTACAAGAACCCTAAAAACCTATATAATAGTATAATTAGTTAGTATTGTTATTACACATCATTTTGAATAAAGTAGAAAAAAGAACCAGAAAAAAATAAAAATAAGAAAAAATGTATGTATGACGATGGAAACAAAATATACACTTAAATTTCAATTGATTTAAAATGGTATTTAAAACCAATTTGTAGAATAAAAGAAAATACAATTAGTCATGTAAACAATGTGGCAATTTTCTAAGTTCCAGTGCACTTTTAATTGAACAGTAGTAGTTTAGTCCAGGCTTCCTAAAAGAGTTCAGCTTTAATTGCCACATGAGTTCACGTTTCTCCAGAATATTCGGGATGTCTCCTTCAAGATCACTCATGTCTATGCGATCCAGGATATGGAACTTAAAACCTGTGTGTCTTTTATGAAGAGAAAGGTGTTTGGCTAGTGCATTATTTTTATATCCAGAGTGGATTTCTGACAGATGACATGAAATCCTATGCTTGAGTTTATTTACAGTCTTACCTACATAGAATGCATCACATTCATTGCACTGTGCCCTGTAAATTACTTTTTTAGTGTTACAGTCACCCCCTGCACTGGTTTTAATGATCCTCTTTAAATAAGGGCAATAAAATCTATCACCAGTGATGGTTTTAGTGATAGTTTTTATTGCCCTTATTTAAAGAAGATCATTAAAACCAGTGCAGGGGGTGACTGTAACACTAAAAAAGTAATTTACAGGGCACAGTGCAATGAATGTGATGCATTCTATGTGGGCAAGATTGTAAATAAACTCAAGCATAGGATTTCATGTCATCTGTCAGAAATCCGCTCTGGAAGTAAAAATAATACACTAGCCAAACACCTTTCTCTTCATAAAAGACACACAGGTTTTATGTTCCAGATCCTGGATCGCATAGACATGGGTGATCTTGAAGGAGACATCCCAAATATTCTGGAGAAACATGAACTCTTGTGGCAATTAAAGCTGAACTCTTTTAGGAATCCTGGACTAAACTACTACTGTTCAATTAAAAGTGCACTGGAACTTAGAAAATTGCCACATTGTTTACATGACTAATTTTATTTTATTTTATTCTACAAACTGGTTTTAAATACCATTTTAAATCAGTTGAAACTTAAGTGTATATTTTGTTTCCATCATCATACATACATTTTTTTCTTATTTTTATTTTTTTCTGGTTCTTTTTTCCACTTTATTCAAAATGATGTGTAATAACAATACTAACTAATTAAACAATTATATAGGTTTTTTTAGGGTTCTTGTACACAGACCTGAAGAAGTCTAGAAGGACGAAAGCGATCTTTGTTAACAATAGGTTATGAAAATAGAAATTGATTTTTACGTGCAAAATGTATATGTATATATTTATAGATATTTTTTGATTGTCAAATGAACTAAGGCTGATATATTTCCAGCCATGTAGTATATTGTCTTGGATAAAATCACAGACTTAATAATTTGGTTAAATAAGAGGTACCACATCATTATAAATTTTATTTGAAGTACATAAGGATTATATATTATTATGACAGTTACTTAGTAGGGCAGGACCAGCTGGAATGTCACACTGATGGGGGAAGGGATGTGAATTTAACATGTGTACCAATAACACTTTGTTTTACAGCACAATAAACCACTCCCATACCTGATAAAAAGTATATATATATTTAGAAAGCTTGTGAGGAAATTATTACTCTATTTTTGTTTTACTTGGATCGCTTGTCTGTGTACTTAATAAAGGATTTGCGACTGGAAACAGACTGCCTGCCTTGCTTGGATTACTTTCGAATACTTAGTAATGCTGTACAATTATATATTTTCTATTATTACTTAAAAGCCGAAAGACACAACAACAACAACTTTTTGTTTTGTTTTGACTTAAGACGAGTTTACGTTCGCTACTTCTACTACTATTGTCTGATCTGATTAATGTACAGTGATTAACTAGAAATACATGGACTGAAAATCTTCCACACAGAGAAATTTCTTACACTGTTTTGTAATTGTATAAAAGACACACCACAAACTGGGGCTCCTTTACCACAACAAAAAGTACTTAAGTAGTAATGCAAAAATAACTCTCTCATGCATACCTTCTTCCTACTCTATTGTATAGCTGTCACATCCTTACTAATCTGAACTCCTCACTCCTAAACAAGCTCAAATCAGCCTACAATAAGCTGGCTAGATTTGCTGCAAACCATACTTATAAATCTCACCACTGTCTTTCCCTAAAACAACTAGACTGGCTAGAATTACCCCACCAGGTCATCCTCTCTCAACTTCAAATAATTCACTCAATCCTATACCAGCACTCTTTCTGCCCCAGTCTTACTCATATAATCTCTAAATACTCCCCAACTAGCTCTCTGCGTAGCTCTGGCCAAGACCTGCTACAAATACATAAACCCAAGACCAAAACTGGTTGCATCCTCTACAACTACAACCCTGCCTTATCCTGTAACAAACTTCCCTTTGAAATTAGATCCCTTAAACACCCCAATCAATTCAGAACAGCCACTACAGAATACCTAAAAATTAGCTGGTCTTGCAACTGCACACATCCACCGTAAACTACTCTCCCATGCATCAAAATCTAATATCCCCAACCCCACCTACTTTCTCCCCCTGCATAATTTCTCACTTGCTCCCTTTTTCCAGCACTATCTCACAAGAATCTTTCTTTCAGCAACCTAAAATCATCTCCATTCTCTCAACCTCCTTTACTCATCTCTCATCTTCACTCTCCCCCTATTTTCTCTCCTATTTATACTAGCCAAACTTGTCCACAAACATTGTATATATCATTAGTATTGAACTATTTCACCCACTGATTTAATATCTGACTCTTGCCACAGCCTCATTCTCAACTACTATTTTAAAACTATACTCACATTGTAAGTTAGTACTGAATATTTCATGTTTTTTTGCATTTAACTTGATCTCTTATGTAATTAAATTGTATCTCACCGAGGAGCTTTTCTCCGTGGGTCTCCACTGAAAACGGGCCAATAGACTCAGTCGGACTACCCCGGTCAACAAAAGTAAAATAAAATAAATAAAAAAAAAATAAACTGAACATAAAATACAAATCCACCTTCTGTGAAGGTGATAATGATTCCATGGCCTTCCTTTTCAGAAGGGAAAGTACAACTGAAGAAGGCTGTCAGGAGGAATCTTCCCACCACTGGGAATTGAGGCAACCCCTGCGTAAGTTTCTGCACTAAAAGAAGAACCCATACATTTGAAATAACCAACTTTCATGTCACCACATGGAGGAGTAATCTTCTACTTTCCCAATTTCAAGGTTCAGGAAGTTGACTAGAGGAAAACATAAATTTTGAACAGACTGGGGTGTAAAATTCTCTAAAGTCTTCTGCTGCTGAATAAGCTTCCACTGACACTGTTGTAGTTGTAAACCTTCAGGCTTCACACCTCACCCAGATCACAAATATTGTTTCTTTTTACTTTAATTTCTCAAGTCTTTTGGGTTTCTAATACCATGGCGGGAATGGACCCCATTCCTCAAAGTATGATTAAAGTTCATGAAATTAGTATTGTTTCAATCTTTGATGTTAGCTAGAACGGATCTTTGCAGCACCTGCAATGTACCCAATAATGACTCCTTCTGCAATTTGTGTGGAGTTACATATACTGGTAAAATATCCAAGTATGATAGTAAATATTTTTTCATAGGACCCATTGATCCTACTCCTACTGAAACTGTCTGGGTATCTTTCATCCACCTTGCCCGCATTTCTGCTTGCCAATCCTGGTATTTTATGACTGTGTCTCTCTGTACTTATGACAGTGTAGTCACTGGGTGTAGCAATTTCAATGATCAATGCTACTTTTGTCTTCTTTTCATGGACTACTATATCTAGTTTTTTTGCATCTGTTTTTTAAACTGTTGGTAATGGATGATTTCATTTGACATAAACTTCATCATTTTCTATGATGCTTTGTGGCTCATGTTTACAGTGTTTTTCAGCTACTTCAATGTTATAATGTTTACACAATCCCCAATGCAACATTTTTGCCACATTAGTATGCCTTTCAGTATACAGTCCTTCTGCCATTAGTATATCACAACCAGCAACAAGATGTGCGACTGCTTCCAATTCTGTTTTACAAAACCTACATTTGCCTGTTTCTCCCACGTTAAATGGACTCTGTAAACTAATGTGTATGTAAGTCCACTATCTTGGGCCACCAACATTAACCTTTCATCTTTTGGTTTAAATTCACCTCTCCTTAACAATTCCTCCATTTGATCCTGATCAACATAAGGTTGTTCCAAGAGTTTTCTATACTTGCAACCAGATTTATGCATTTTCTACATTTCTTACCTTCTCATCTGATCTTTCACCTTATATTCGTGCTTTTGTTTTTTGACACATTCAGTTGCTGCCTAATTTTTTATCTACTTCTGGTTTGATTTCCATTCCCACTTGAAGCTGATATGCTTCTGCTAAACTAGGCCGGGAAGTTATCTTGGGCTTATTCCCCTCACATTTCAAAACTTTCACTACGTTTGGTTCTTGTGAGGTCAGCAGATATGTAAGCAGTCCCATGATTTCAATTTCTACATGTAATCACTTTCAAGGAGGCCCAAACCTCCTTCAGAATGGGGAATATATAATCTTGGTATGAACGGATTTTTATAAATCATCTGATGAGCATGAATCATCGTTCTTGTTTTCCTGTCCAACCTATCCAACACCTTTTGGGGCCAGTCAATCACTCCAAAACTGTAAGTTAGGACAGGAAGAGCAAACTGGTTTATAGCTTGAACTTTGTTCCTAGATGTCAACACTGTTTTCAGTATTAATTTATGTCTTCTAAAATATTCCTTACTAAGTTTTATTCACATTTGTTCATGTTTTATTGTTGATCCTTCATCAATTCCCAAATATTTATACATTCCCTCTTCCTCAAGCTGTTTATATCACATCCTGCCCAAACTGATACTTTTTTGGTGCTGCAGCTTTCCTGCTTTAAAAGTTGCTTTTGCACATTTATTAAGACCAAATTGCACGCTTATATCATCTGACAAAGTTTTGACCACTTAAAGTTGTGCTTTCAGTTCCTCAACTGATGAACTATACAGTTTTAAATCATCAACAAAAAGAAGATGAGAAGTATTTATACTTTATTGCTTTCTGTGGGCCAAATTGTAGCCATGACCTAATTTGTTAAGCAGACAACTTAATGGGTTAAGGGCAAGACAAGAGCAGCAGTGAGAAACAGAGTCACCCTGGAATATCCCCCTTTGAAATTTTATCCCTTGAATAATAATTTGTCCTTTATCATGGCTTAACTACAAAGCGGTTTGCCACTGTTTCATGGTTGTTGTAATGTAATCGATCAGTGTAGGGTGTATCTTACACATTTTTAAACATTCTTTTATCCATGAATGTGGGATACTGTCAACTTTTTTTATAGTCTATCCATGCCATACTTAGATTGTTCCCCTTTTTGCAGTTCTCCTCCTTTGTTCCTGTTCCATATGAATTTCTTTTATTATCCTTTTGTTCTACTGCCATGATTAAGTTTTTTTCTAAATGACTATAAACTCTGTCAGCATCAATTCCAGTGTATAGTTATGGGTCGTCGGTAGGGAAGTTATTGGTCTAAGTTTTTAGGATAGCTTGCAGGTTCGCTCTTAAGTAGGAGTACTGTTTTTCATGTTGTAGTGGGCTGGTGTCTGGTCAGGGTGTGCATACAATGACTTATGACTGAATCTTCATGTAAAAATGTTAATACTTTTAGATAGAAGTTATGTACTGCATCTGGGCCTAGGATGTTCCATTTAAGAGCTTTTTTTTAACTTTGCTTCAGTCTCTCTGGCTATTACTTAATCACATTTCATATCCTGTACATTTGAACTTCTTATTCTTTTGTTACTTCTTCTATCCATTTATCATCTTTGTTATGTTCCACAGAATCTTCACAGATATTTCTCCAAAATGTATCTATTTATTATTTTTTGGTGGTGCTTCAATTTCTTTTGCCTTGTTTCCTAATTCTCTATAAAACTGTTTTGGGTCATTAGTAAATTGCTTATTTTGTACTTTTCCTTTTTATCTGCATCTCTTCTAAGTTTTTCTGCCTGTGCTGATATTTTTAGTTTATTATTTGTAATAGTGCATGACAGATCCTGATCAATTCTGATACTGTGCATTGTTTTTATCACATCTATTTTTCTGAGTATTTTTGTTTATCTGTTCCCTCTTCTATACTCTTCTAACAGTGACACTTCTTGTCTTAATTGCTTTACAGTTTTCTCTATTCGATACTTCTATGACAGCATTTGATTTCTCCCCTTCCTTTCCCTTACTATCCTGTGTTTTTGTGGTAAGACTTTTTATCTGTTATTAATTTAACTGCAAAGTAATATATCCTCTTTACTTCTGTTATATCACACGACTCTCTGTGGACAGGCCTAATTACTGCATTCATTCGTTTTAGCAAACTTCTAACTTTTTGGGTTTTACTGACTTTCTGTAGTATACTTCTTTCATTGATCTTAACATGTCTGTCCATTTTGATTAAATCAAGCACCTCTTCTCTTACATCACTTTCTTCTAAACTGAGGACACATTCTTTGTTCTCCACTTCCTGCGGGTATTCTACAGAAAGTTCCAGAGCATCTTCTTGTGCCACATTTTCTTCAGTTTTATCCTGTGTCATCTGTTGCTCTTTCATATGGGAGCTCACTGACTGGCCTATTATTCCAAAACACTGACTGTGTCAAAGTTGCCACAGTTTCCTGTTCCTTCTCTTGCTGTGCAACTCCTACTGAACTTTTGTACTGGTTTCTTATGAAAGGCTCCAAAGTATCTTTATATGGCAACTGATCAGATTTTTCCGGCTTTGCTAGTTTCTCCTTAATTTGGGGATTCATTGTTATATCATACTGTGATGTTATCTGAGTTAAATTTTCAACACTAAATCCTTCACTTCTCAAGTAATCTATAGTCTTAGTTTCTCTTTCTTTAACCTCTCCGTTACGAATCCTCTTCTACTTTTCCCCTTTGTTTTCTTATTTTTTGTATTGCAAAAATTTGCATGTCTGGATGCCTTTGCCTGTATATTTGTTTTCAAATATCTTTGGAGCTGCTCTTTTTGTATTGATTAATTTTGCTTTCTCCTTTGCATACATATTGCATCATATTAAATCTTTTTCTTTCCCATGTCCATACTTCTTCTTCATATTTCTTCTGCTCCTCCTGTTTCTCCTTACTTTGGGAACTTCTTGTTTCATCATGTTGAGATATATCCTATGCTAGACTTCCTACACTAAATCCCTCACTTTGCAAGTAGACCATAACTTCATAACTGGCTGCTGCAAGATCATGGAACATTTTACAGCTGTTGCTGGAATATAACTAAGTAGCTTGTAAATATCTAACTAACAGATCTGCACTAATAACTGGGAGTAGTAAACACTGATCTCAAAGACTACTTCAGATTCTGAAAGAGCCTGATTTTTACTTCAAAATTAGAAGCAACTTGCGCCCTTGAAGTATTCCTCCAAAACCTGATGAAGTGTACACTTTTAATTAGTAATGCAAAAGCCCACACAGATACTACATAAAACTACAAAAAATCAAGAATGTCATCACCCTTTTCTGGTAGCAGGTCACTAAAGTGGTGTAGTATACACTTGCAGGTACTGCTATCAACATTATGATGTGGCTATGAATGCTCATCCAAAGACAAGTATCCAATGGAAAAAGAATATTTCATAGCCAGCCTAGAAGTTATAGCAGGCAATTTATCTAGAAACTTCCAAGCAGATCTAGACATTTTCAAACAGATGTCCTGGCAGTCTTGACAATATGCAGCAGTTGCAGAACAACTTTTGGTGTTATAGGAAATCTGCTTCCATATCTTTGGGTACTACAGTAATGTGGAAGCTCAGTTGGTCCCCAGCTTTATGGAATAGGTACTCAAAATTCGGTTCCTGTTGGGATGGCATGACCTTCCCAGAGGAAGAACCAGTTAACAGAAGGGATATGTACATGGAAAAGGCATGTTCAAGTTCAAATTCAGTTTCCTTTTGCAGTTTTAAGTCAATATTATGGTCCTTGATATCTTATTTCTTTTCAGTAAGTTGCCTGCATAATGTTCTAAAGTATATTCCACCACATAAGGATGCAAATAAATTTGCTAAATGGCCAAAGTTTTAGTTAAGTTGATCACACTTTGTTAGTTAGAGAAGATGTGTACATGACTGGAACGGGTGTATTTTGAAAGAATCATAATGTGACCTCACTGCAGTAAAAAGCGCAAGCAAAATAGCACACAATGGCTTGTCAGAGATTACACATCTAAGTGGTGAGACAGCATAGACATGTATGGAACAGTGATGTACAATGAAGCCATGAATTGTGAAAATGGTAGTCAATGCTCAAGTGTGTGGACCAAACTGTGAGTATTCACAGGAAGAGAAGAGATCAGCATGCAAGTAGTATACACAGCATGATGCACATTCATATGTGCACAGAAGTCCCATATATCTGCAACTTAGGTGCAGCTAGGAGGCCACACAAGGAATATAAATGAAAAGTACTAACTACTTTTATTACATAAACAGAAAGAAAAAGGGGTAACAGGACATTCAGGAAGAGAAAGAGAAAATAGAGGAAAACAAAGAAGGACAAACAGAAGAGATGAGGGTATAGGGCTCGGGGAAGGCATTTTTAGGGACAGGTGCTCCCCTGTTTTTACTTTTTAAGAGGAGGGTTAAGTGGAGGGATAAGGAAGCATAGGGAATTGTGGGTAAGAAGGAGAACAAAAGCATGGGAGCAATACAGGCACACAAGCATACAACACATAGACACACAGAGACTGTAACGGATGAGGGGAAGTGCTGATACAAAAGAGGGAGGCACAATGGACATACACAGACAGAGGATGAATAACTGGTGATTTGGGGGATTAGACCACAAAAAGGGGAGGGGGAGTGACACACAATGAAGCTGAACATCATGGTGGGAGAGAAAGGATGGTGTAAAGACAGCTTGCCAAGCCATCCCAGAAGGGAAACTGTTCAGGAAGTCACCACTGTAGCTGACATCAGGACTACGCTTTCCTGTTGGTGGCCTACTGGTTGGGGCCAGGCAGCTGCACAACACCACCAGTTACATGTGGAGCTACTGCAGGTTCCCAATACAGGCCTGTTTGCTGTTATTTCTTCTTCCACTAAGCAGTAATAATACATTAATGAGCACAGCATACTCATAACAACAGAAACATGTATGTGTATATTTTGCTGACCTAATATGCAATAATTCATCAAAAACAGACACCTTAGTATAATAAGGTGGGTGTCTCTCCACTTCCTTCCATTGGTGAAAGTCTGGGTGTTTACCAGATTGCTTGTGGCATCCCTTATTGCCCTGGTAAATGAAACTGGGTATATCCAATTTGCAGGGGTTCCCTTAATAGTTTCCCAACAAGTGCTTCCTATGCTGCATATGCAGCAGGTGTAAAAAGATTTTGCACTCTCTCCTGAATGTTGCGAGTGCCTTGCCAAAGTAGGATCCTGCTAAAGCAATGCTCATCTACCTGGTCAAGGCCAAGAAAGAAAGTGATCATTGTGGAACACCACGTCAAGTTGCAGACAAAACATGATGTGCATAAACCGGCAGCAAAGTATACAGATGTCCATCTATGGCAGAATGATGTATGTGATCAGTAGCACAGGATGGGTGACAGCTGCACTGACAGGCTGCACAGATGGACAAACCTTAGGTGACTACCATGACCATAATGGCATCTGGCTCGTGTAATGACCATGGTCATTAGCATCCTTCAAATAATATGTAGCTGGACTATGCTGCTGTGGACATCTTAAATAATGTTAGTGCTCATGCTTGAGCCAGACTGAAGCTTATAGTGTGGAATACAGCACTGCATTAATTACACATTTCACATTAACAGCATAATAACTGCACTACAATTCCGACTGTGGTACAACAAAAAGCTATTGCATCATTTTCTGGTAGCCTGTGTTACTCTGAGTAATATAACACATACAAGAGTGGCAATCTGTACATAATGAAATACAGATGCAAGTGACAGCAGACAGGATTATGGGAATGCACACCATACACTGCACTAAGTGCGACACAATGCATGGTTGCCTCACGCACACCTCACACAGTGGAAAATTATGTGCACTAGCACTGCACTTGTCACAACAGAGGTCTGACAGGATGTGGGCGGAGGGGGTCAACTTGTAAGGGCATTGGGAACGGGCAAGGCACGGCAGGCTTCAGGCCTCAGAAGTGCACCCAGCCATGGCAGAGGGAATAGACAGGACAGACTACAGTCCAGGGGGGAATCAAAGTTCAGCAAAGTCTCTCTGCATAGGCAGTGCAGACTGCAGCCCTGGCTTTGTGTGCAACTAGCCATGGCACAAGAAGCAGGCAAGCTGAACCACAGTCCTGCTCTGGAGCTGTCTTCACAACATTGCATAGGCACACACATAGCAAGGTAGGTTAATGGGAATGTTAAGCCTGCAATACAGTGGGCCCAAACTGGGAGAAGTGACAGTGCAGGACTTGGCTTACATGCCTACAGCTGTTAAACTATGGCATAGTGTCAGAATTGTTACCTCACAGCAGCACATAATGATGTGCACTACACGAGGGTACTAGAGGCAATGAATAAGCAGGTACTCACTAACATGGACAGTCCTGCATATACAGACACACTGATCTACTTGCGTACCCACAGATGAACCTGAGATATTGTGGTACCAAATGAATGAGAGCACCAAATGTAGCTCCTATGCAAGCATGGCAAGAGAATCCTAGAGAAAGCTAAACCAAAGTCTTCTAGGTACGGGTGTAGTAGGAGCTGGTGTAGTACATCAATGTGGTGGGCAGTCGCAATCAGACACTGGTGCAGATGTAGCACAGAGTCACCAACATGATCCTCCGTGCAAATATCAGGGTGTAGGACATAGCCAGGGACAGGTTGACTATACGGGTTTTCCACCAACACAGTCGCAGCTCACAGACACTAAGGAGTTTCTACTATCGCTCAGTTGTGACACACACAGAGAGAACACTATTACCCAGTGGTAAACTGGATGTGAGTGTCAAGCTGGTCAGGACTGCGCAAGTGTCTGTTTGGGTTACACCAGATGAGTAGTGGCACATGCCTTTCCTGTAGGACACTGACTACCACCTTTGCAGAATTTACTCAGACATGCCTTCCACATTTTTGTCACCCAGGGACACAAGACCAGCAATAGAAACAACATACACCACATAGTACATATATGCTCATAGGTTATGTACACATTTGGGATAGCAGTCTGTCTGATGGATGGTGATGTGAGTCGCACATACTGGCATACAAATTGGTATGTTATCTACATGTATTCAAAGGTTCCACCGGCAGAGGATATGGTACTTTAAGTCAATGCATGCCTGATGACAGAGTATCTCTACAGGCTGATAATTAAAATAAAGGCATCATGCATTTGGCACACTGAGGACATGGTACAGTCAGCAACACTAACAGTGGAGCAGACACTCGCTGTCTCACCTCTCCCACAGCTGAGGGACTGCAGAAGACCAAGATGAACATCCACAGTATCAGTTGTGTTTAGTGTAGGATGTCCAATCCATGTCATCCCCACACATGACACATAGCCAACAACAATGCTATAAGTACCAATGGACTGCACCTCTCCCAATGTGTGCCACTGAAGGAGAGACATGTTGCAACATTCTCTTTTGAGAAAACATGTCTAAAATCTTTTAAGTTATTACACAATCATATGCCTCCATACTATAACTCACTGGTGTGGCCTCTACAAGAAGCTGCACTGTCAAACAAGTCTTCCCTTCTAAATGCTTCATTTAGAAACCCTATGAAATATGTTTCTTGCTCCATTTGCTCAGTTATTTTACTTAGTGATTTACTATGACTCATTCTTGCCCATTTCCCTATTTTATGACAATTATTAAACAGAACTGAAACTTGTGCAGCACTTCACTTTTATATTATATTTTTCCATACCTACTTCAGTTTTCTCATTTTCTTTTGTTTTTCTCATTTTCTTTTTTACCTTCCATAACCATGTTCCTGGTCGTTGATGAGTCTGCATACCTACCTGCGTGAAGCTAGTTGTCTCCCCTTAAGAGTAACCACATGTTCAACCACCTCAGACTGCTGATCTGCCTCAATGGCCATTGCTATTTTGAGGGCTTCCATTACATAATAGGTTACAAAGGACTTTTTATCCAATATGTCTACTACAACCCGGGCCATGGATGTTCTCTTCTCTTATGTTGTATAAATCAGCAAGTTCCCCGAGCTCAAACAGAGCTATGATAAAAGCTTCTGCTTTCTTTCCTGTCTCTTACATTCAGTTTTAAATGAAAGCACATGCATGTAGTATACTTCTTTTATGGGAAAATTACTAAAATAAAAATGTGTTATGTTTCTTTCATCAAAGGAATGTAACCCTTTAGCAAAGTAGCTTGTATTGTCTTACATGTTCAGTGGAAATGTTTTTTACCTTATCCGCAATCTCATAAATTATGTAAAAAACAGACCCTATCCATCTACTTTATCATACTTTGCTGTAGCTCTACGCCTCATAAACTGCAGCTTCCATCTTAACCATCTTGGAGCTTTTTTCCCAGGGCCTCCGCTTAGAATGGGCTGCTACCCAGCTGGACTTTCCCGGCAATGTCAAATAAATATCAATACATAAAACAACTCATTTGGATTGTCAAGCTGGAATTATGAGGTAGGTTGTGTTTCTCCATTCTCTTTAACGTTCCTTTTTTTTTTGTACTGCAGACTTGAATCTCCACTTTACAGTATTCCTACTTTTGACATCTTATCAGAATATACAACATTTAAAGTCAAAGTCAAAGTAAACTCTGTTGTCATTTAGACCCACACCTCAGTGAAGGCTAAATAAAATTTCGTTTCCTCGAGGTCTGTGTGCAGACAACACATATAAATATAACATATATAATAAGAAAAACATTTATAACATTTGACATGACACTAGGACATAATCACATATTTGTATCTCCCTAACTATTACCAGCACTTAGCATTGTGCAGGTAGATATATTGCACAGTTGAGACTTGAGCAAAAAGACTAGAACATTTTCTGTTTCACGGAATGCAACTTGTTCTACGAGTTATTGCACAAAAAGTAAGAAGCATACAATGAGCTTTTGCACAAGTAGTGACCTAACAGTGGGTTGACTGCACTTGAAGAAATGAGATTCCCTTCAGACTGTGTGGCCACTGACTAGGTGACCTGTTGGCTTGCATTGCTACTCAAGTTTAGTAGTCTGATAGCCTGGGGAAAGAAGCTATTTCTGCATTTAGTTGTTTTGCACAGTATACTTCTGTAGCATTTGCCTGAAGTCAAGCAGAACAGTCCCTGAGCTGGGTGGATTTGGTCTCCGACAATCTTTTTAGCTCTACTGAGACATAAGCCGAGTGCAGGTCCTATATAGATGGAAGTGTGGACCTGGTGAGCCTCTCTACCACCTTCACCACCCTTTGGAGAGCCTTATGATCTGTAGCTTTGCAGTTCCCATACCATACTGTGATACTGCTTCTCAAGATGCTCTCAATGGTGCATCTATAGAAGGCTGCGAGGACCAAAGATGGAAGATTTGCTCTCCTCAACCTGCACAAAAAAATATAGCTTTTGTTGTGTGTTCTTGATAATGTGATTTGTGTTAATGTACCATGTCAAGTCTTCTGCAATGTTCACCCCTAGGAATTTGGTGCTCTTCACCCTTTCTACGGTTTCTCCCTTGATTGTGAGAGGGGGATGTGCATCATGGTTTTTCCTGAAGTCCACTATCACCTCTTTCATTTTGTTTATGTTCAGAGCCAGGTTGCTGTTGTCACACTAGTCAATCAAATGCTTCACCTCCTTCCTATATGCTGTTTCATCACCATTGCTGATTAAGCCTACTACTGTAGTGTCATCTGCAAATCTGATGATGCGATTTGAACTGTTCCTAGCTGCACAGTCATAGGTCAGCATGGTGAACAGCAGAGGACTGAGAACACATCCTTGAGGGACTCAATGCTCAGTGTAGTGCTCTCTGAGATGTTATTGCCTACATTCACTCTTTGTGGTCTGTCAATGAGGAAGTCATTGTAAGAAGAACTTTTGTATTAAGCAAGAACACATAGCACAGTCATAGACAAACATCATATCATACTGCACCTCATACCGTCTATTATACAGCAATAAACTGGCACATGGACTTTGTCCAGCTGCTGAAAGTACTTCCTCCCTGCAGATAGCTAATGACATTACTCTGATTATGGCTGTAAGTGACAGCTGGGATAGATATGACCTGAGAAGTCCTGTACTTAAATAGTATAGCCACACAGCAGCTACAGCAGGGCCTCATGCATATTCCCCTCTCCTAATTATTTCTCCAAACATGTGACAGTTTCCTAATGGCTAATACTATGATAATATTTGCTACAACTCTTCAGTACCATTTTCTAATAATCAAGTCTCAAAATTTAATAGCTACCTACAAAATCAAAGTAGGCAAGAAGAGATAAAAGCTAGATAATATACTTACAAGGCCATAAAGCATTTCATAGAGAACTGATCCAAGGCACCACCAATCTACTGTGTTATCATATGGTCGCTTCAGCAACACTTCTGGAGCCAGGTACTAAAAACAACAACATTTTTAAATCCTTAAGATAATGTCACAGGCATGTTCAACAACAAGATACATCAATAATAAAGAGTGCGATTTCTCAGATTTGATAAATATTAGCATTTGATTTCAAGTTCATTGCTATTTTACTTACTTAAAACTCCTACAGGGTATACTAGTATGTTTCTTACTCAGGGGAAGCCACAAATTAAAGAAAAATCCAAAACAAAGTAAAAAAATACAGAATACAATAGAAAATGATTCAGAAATCATCACTTACTACTCACAAGTTTGGAACATACAACATAAATCATAATACTAAGACACTGTCAGCAAAGAACACATAAACGAAGAGATTACAATGAAGAGAAAAAACTCAAGAAAGCACATAACTGAAAAGGCAGCCATGTTTTGTTTCCAGAGTAGACAAAGCTTGGGTGACAAATGATGGTCTAACTTGTCAACTCAAAAATCAGTGATGTAAAATTACAAAAATACCACTGCAATGCCTCTTTTTGGATTAGCCACAAAGATAAATGAGAACCACAGATTAAATGCCTACCTTGAGGAAGGTTATTACATAGTGAGATACAAAAGAGAGAAGTTTACCACATGGCCTAATTCATCAAGAGTAAAGCCATCCTGCAAATTGCCTACAAATGGATACAAATATAAACATTTTGCAGAACAGAGTAAGAAGCATAAAAAAGCTTATTTTTAGAATACTGCTACAACAAGTACTACACAATTACTTAAAGTACTAGCACTATGTCTAATCTGGATTACATGGCATTCTAAATTAGCAGAGAAATTACAACTACAAAAACAGAAACAGTGTGCTTACATCTTAATTATTTGATTTTTTTGGTCCTGGCTTCCCACATTGAGCACTAAGCCCTGCTCTCCTGGCAGACTTGTTCTTTTCCCCTGGGCAACAGCCCTATGGCCATTCATTACTGGAGATGAAAGTCAAGCTTACTGGAATTGGAAGCTGTCATCAGTACAGCTGAGGAATGAGCTCTTCTCATTTAGTGCCAGCCTCCTTTGCAAATGACTAGCCATACCAAAGGTGTTGGCATGCAATGGGCCTTAACAATGTATATCCATGCCTCCACTGCAGTGTTAATCTAATCAATTGGCCTTGCCCACCCATAGACTGCAACATTTCCCTATAAGACCTAGTCTTTACCAAGACTTCAATTATGGAGAGTATGTACTGACACGTCCCCTACCTTTCCTCCCATGATCAGAGGAGACTGTTTATGTTTAATCACTCACCATACCTCTTCTCCCCTATGTCAGCTCCAACAGATACCTGAAACCCTAGTTGATTTTGTGTTGCCTGAGTCGTTGTTAGTGCTTTATCCCTATGTGCCAAAAGAGTTGGCTTCCCTACACCTTAATTAGCATAGAATAAGCATATATTGCACATATAAATACCTTCACTATACTCCTGTGCTTTAAACAGCTAGAACCTCCCTGGAACTTATAGATTTTTGTTCAAATAAACAACTGGATCTCTACACTCATTTAAATCATGGATCTATATCATGAGTTTTCTTTCTTTCACAACCTCTTGCTTTTCATTTTTCTTTTTAACTGGCTCTCACTGGCACTTAGTTTTTGCATTAATTTTCCTCTAGTCAGTTCATCAAGACTAAGGAACAAGGTAAGTCTGTACTAATTTGTTAGAGTGGATGAAACTAATGTGAATATCATTTTCTCAACAAGGTGACATATTACACACTCCAGCAATGTTCAGTGCAGCTCAAGTAATCTTACCATCTAAATTGTGAAATTCTTACAGGCAGATGTCTTCTGATTCAGTATGCTTCATGTAATATTAAAGCTGCTTTGCAACAACATCAGTGGTCCATATACTTTTCAAAAGCACTGAGAAAAATGTGAAGAAAACTATAAAATGCTCCTGTCAATGATATTAAAAGTGAGGACTCTACTAAAAAACAAAGCATGACAGCAAAGAAGGGATGTGCATACACTTCTAATTGCCATCCTTAGTACATTATTACGTTTTGTATAATGTTTTGTGGCATGTTAGTTGGATAAGATGTATTCTATCAGGTACCACAACTACTTGGCTAAGATGATACTTAATGCACAGCTCTGTGAGGTCATCACCACAACAGCAGATTTTTTTAAAACATACACTGCTGATGCTTTTCTTGAATAATAATTCAGACAAAGCAAAGAGAAAATGTGAAACAATTTTCAAAGCTGATACACTATAGGTAATAACATTAATAGCAACAATAACCTGCTACACACCTAAGCATCATAATGCATGACAGAACAGTTAATAAACTGCTCGAACCTATGTTTGAAACCCCACATCCAGTGCAAATCTCTCCTCCTAAAATCCATTTAAATGGATGACTTCCACATGTGCACATACTAACTCAGTCAGATGCTAGTTTCCATACTTTTCTGTAGTGAGGAAATACATCAGTAAATTTAGGGGTTATTTTGGCAGCCTTCTTTAAGATTAAGAAGCATTTTACCCTTTTTTGGTAGGTAATTTTGTCTCTTCCTAGTCAATTACAGGCAGTATTCGTTCTCTTATGGAGTTCGTATGTTTTTCCCCTTATTTACACCTAAAACCCTTACAGTACCAGAACTTCTACTGATTAATTCTTTTCAACCTGTCTCACTGCATTTTTTATTTACCACTCTTCCTCCAGTTAACCTCTCTGCATTCTTCTCCATACATGTTCTTCTGTTACTTGATAACTTAATCTTACAGTTCCAAAGTAGCTTTATTACTCTCAAATGCGATTATATTTTCTCTCAGTTTCACTACCAATTTCTGTATTACAATGGATATATTTATTAGTATATGGAACTTCTTTGAAGCTATACTGCACTACAAATTTCTGTATTTCCTTAGTTTTACTGTGTTACTGCTGTACATTACTGTGAAGCTTTTCTCAACAGGTCTCCACTGAAAAAGGATCTTGCATGGCCCTAGGTGGACGTTCATCATAAACAAATGCAAGCAAATAAAATAATAAATAACATCATCACTAATGCTGTTAAGGACTGTTATAGTTATTCAGAATAAGAAAGTACGGTTGTGTAAGCAAACTTACCAGAACAGCATATGTTTGAATGATCACTGCTGCAGTACCCTAAGCTACATGAATTATATCTCCAGCTTCCAAAACTTCAGGGCACCTTCCGTTTGTCAGCTTGAGCTAAGCTGAATAAAAGATGGGGTTGTACATCAAGCCCTTCAGAGCTTTCCTGGCAACAGAGAGGGAGGAAGGCTGCAGTCCTGAGAAGGATAATGCTAGAAAAATAATAATAATAAATGCCTACACCCTAGAATAAATAAAATACAAAATTAAGTGGGATGGATGGAAGAGAGCAGCTACTGCAGCAGCAATCATTCTAACATCTACTGCTATGATAATTTTATTTACATGACTGTACTATGTTCTTCATATGGATCACTACTGAAACAACCTAAGCTATATGGGAAAATTACCATAGGTTAACATGACTGGCAGGTGGAAGTGTAAGGGTCCAAGAGCCCCTGGAGAATGGTCTAGCAAAGCCTGTCCTACGCCTGGAGAAAAAAATCTACTTTATAGTGCTTTGTAAAAGTGTGTACAGAGGATTAAGTTGCTGTTTCTAGAATACCTCTAGAATCCATTCCTTTCTAAAAAGCCAAAGATGAAACCGAGACCCGGGTAGAATAAACCTCGAACCTGTCTGTAATAGTTTTGTTGGGGTGGGTAAAACAAAAGGAGATGGCATGCGGCAACCATTTGGAGACAGTCTGCTTTGACGCTGGTTGTCCATTTCTCTTACCTTCACAAGAAATGAACAACTGACCAGCAATTCTGAAAGATTTTTTTCTGTCAAGATAGTACCCGAGTTCCCTGTGGACATCCAAGGTATGGAGTATGTCTTCTCCCTCATTTTTGAATTCTGGAAAGAAGACAGGGAAATGGACAGTTTGGCTTAAGGTACACTCAGATTCAACCTTATGTGTAAATGAAGGAATAGTTTTTAAAGAAAATTTATCTTTGTGGAAGATGAAATAAAGTTGACCCACCATAAGAGCTTGCAACTCAGATGCTCTTGCATTGATCAGAACAATAAGTAAGACTGTTTTCCATGTCAAGAACATCAAGTTAGCCAGATGAACTGATTCAAATGGAACAAGAGTTTATTTTTCTAACACAAAATTAAGATCCTATGGAGGAGAAACCCTGTTTTTTATGAGGCTTCATATGCAGCACCTCTTTCAAAAATTCTCACACTACACTGAATTGAAAGAGAGGGATCCATGTTAGAGATGTGAAATAATCGACAAATGAACCTTCATTGAGGAGCAAGACAGGGCATAGAAAAGTAACTTGCTCAAGTAATGTAGAACCAGAGAAACACAAGCCCTGAGCGGGAGCTGTTTTTTTCTTGGCACCAACTAGAATTACTAATACATGATTTTCTAGTAGTATGATTTGTTGCCTCCTTTAATAATTGCTGCTCTTCCTCCTTAAAAGTGTGTCTGCCTTTAAGGTAATAAGCTTCTATCGTCCAGGCAGTCAGTTGTAGTTCTTACTAACGGGATGTATAAAACATCCCTTGTGTGTATGAGTAGGTACATTCTGTGAGAAACTTGCATTAATTGTCCCTAGCAATAACAAAATATGGGAGAACTACTGTTGCCTACACCATAAGGGCGTCACCACCATGATCTTTGGAGAGTCCTCCTGAACCTTCAAAATGACCCTGGCTAATATCGGAAAGGGCAGAAAAGCATGTAAGAAAATTCCTGTCTAAGGAAAGGAAAAAGTATGCATCTTCTATGTCTTCAAGGGTAGGAGTAGAATTTTGCCAACTGATAGTTGTGGGTGGAGGCAAAATGATGTATGTGATGTGTTCCTCAAACGACAATAAATCTTGGAAGATCCACTGACAAAACTTCCATTAGTGAGGATTTGTTCTTGTTCTGCTAAGCTTGCCTGTCCCACAATGTTGCCCTGACAGTAAGAAAGATGACTAAGAGTGAGTGTGCGCTGAAAAGGTATATCCCATGCTACCATGGCTAGTCTGATTTCTCCTTTGCTTGTTTATGACCACATCACTGTGGTGTTGTCTGTAAAATATTACAATGGCCTCACTGATCAAACAAATGACCAACTGTACTGGAGCTGGGAGAGAAAATGGCAGACCTAGATTCTGAAAAATATGCTGTCTTCAAAAATCTCCCAATTCACAAACCCTAAAAGAAGATAACTGAAAAGTCAGGGGATGCAGATGTTGGGACCATACAGATTAAAGGTACCAATGGCTTTTTATCATTTGGAATCTAGTAAAATGTAACATGAGAATCACAGATGCCATTAGAACCAAAATCCTGAGGAATTCCCTAGCTGAGACAGTAGTCTAAGTGGAATACACATAAATATGTCTAGATGAGTCAACTTCAGAAAGTCGAACCCGAGATGATCGAAGACCACATCATTGAGACAAAATAAATGAAAACCCAGTTCATCAACAGACCAGATCAATGACAATCTTCCCAGGGTAAGTAATCACTCAGTCAACAACACACAAAACCTAAACCACACCATTGCACCCCTCACACACCCTCCCAACTAAATATACCAACTCCAAGATCGCATGACAACTGGGAAAAGGGCAAAGTTCACCTTCATGGCCAAACGTTTACTTACCCTGGGAAGATCTTCGTTGATCCAGTCTGTCGATGAACTGGGTTTTCATTTACTCTGTCTCGATGATGTGGTCTTCGATCATCTCGGGTTTTGATATTCTCAGGTAGACCCACCTAGATAAAGATCTCCTTTACTCCTGTGGAAGAGAAGCTCTTTGAACTGAGGTGTCCAAGAGATACCCCAGGAAAATAATACTGTGAGAATAAGTCAGACAAGACATCTGAATTATTTTCCAGGAATCCCAGTCTGTAAGAGATCTGCTATGCAAGTAACTGATTGACATTCTGCAAAGAAAAGCAAATTCTCTAAATGAGGAAAAATGTGAACAACTTGCAGCCTGCAGAAGGTTATTACAAGAGCTAGACACTTTGTAAATAGCCTCATAACAGCAGATAGACCAAAGGGTAATTCAGAGAAACTGATTAAAAAACTAAACCACAGAAGAGAGTAAATTAGAAACAATAAATAATCCAAAACCAACCCTGAACACAAAGGAACATAAGAAGCATGGCCAAAATAATAAAAAGTCACACTATTAATGAGAGGTTTCATCCTGTACAAAACCAAGGACTTCATCAGAATAAGTAACTCTATCATACAACACTAATTAAATACAATTAATATGGTCAAAGAAAACATACTCAACTAGTACAAAATGTTAAATTCCTGAAAATAACAAAATGTAAAATATAAAATATATATATAATAAATCAGAATTTTAAATCTCAGTTTCAAAACACTATTTACAGAAATTTTATAATTTAAGCCAAGAAATAGAGTTGATTCTAACAACTGCCACCAGTTCCTGATATTCCAAAACTGTTTGCAAGTGCCCCTTTTAAAGATGGTAAAACCTTTTCAGAGCTTTAAAATTGTGATTTTTTTTGTTGCTGTTGTCCTTCTTATGCTCTGGTGTGTTCTGTGTTATTTTTTGGATTATTTAGTGGTTCTAATGTACACCTTTCTGTGGTTTTGTTTTTTAATGTGTTTGTTAGTTTTTTTTTTTAACACTACCATAGCTATCGGAGCAGACAAGGTTTCATTTTTATCGGGAAATGGTATGACTGGTGGAAAAAGTCAATCGAATGCTGGTTTAAATTATGTAATGTGAGTATTAACATGGCTACATTAAACAATGCTATTAAGGTTTTAAGTCAAATTAATTCCATTTTTAGCAGCTGACACACAAACTATTCCAGCAAGACAACTGTGCAATGTTTCAGCTGCTGATATGCAACCATCAAAACAGAATAAGGGAAGCACTGCAGAATGGAATAAGCACAATACCAGCTCAGTGGATAGTCTTGTAAAAAGAACCAGTTTCCAAGATTGGTTAAACCAATCATGTTTGTTCAACGGATCCAAAAGGGGAGACAATATCTACATGCACACTTCCCTTGACGATTGCCTAATTAAGTTTGAAAAGGAAAATTAAAAAATGTAAGTCTCTGCAACTCAATAATGGATGTGATGTTGTCATTTTCATTCATTCCTCAACGAATGGGTTTGGGATCTGACTCGGCCACTTTTTCTAGATTTTAGGATCCGATTCTCGAGCTCCTCACTTTAATTCATAATGCTCCTGACCACTGCATTACCTCAGATCACATTTGCCACGCTAACGAGTCGGTCGTAATTTTTTTCTCTCCAGCTCTATAGTTTTGTTTTTTGAGATAGTGAGTAAAAACTTTAGAGTTTAACTTCTCTTTCTTGTTTACCACCTTTTATAGCACCTTCTCTTTACCCGCTAAACTAGCTCATTTTTTTTTGCAACTTTCTTTACCATCGCTGGTAATTTATTTTTCTCTTTCCTTTACCTTCTTTCTTTAAATTCTCTCTCTTGACTGGCCTTTGCTGTTAGGCATAGTTCACAGCAATGGCGAAAAGCCTATTTGGATTTAAGAAGTGCACTTCCTGTGGGCATAAGATACCCAACTTTAATGCCCACAGGGAGTGCATTTATTGTTTAGGCCCTTCTCACCTAGACACGTCTTGTACTATTTGTGCTGGCTTCAATGCCATCAGTGATCAACACAACAAATTAGTGTTTAAGGGCCGTATCCCTGCTTCTGTGCCTTCTTCTGCTGTGTCTATTTCAGGGGCTCAAACACCCTCTCAGAAATCAAAATCCACAGAGCCCAGGGACCATAGGAAGCATTCTCATGTCAGGTCTCCTAAATCTACTCCAGCATCAGAGCCTCCAGCTAAGATTCCCAAACATTCTAATCTGAAATCCTCAGATCTGACACCATCTACTTCAAAGTCTCCTTGGCTCTGAAGCCCTCATTTTTCTTCAGAGCCAGTGTCCCCAAGACTGAGGGCCCCTTTTCTACAGGAGACTCCAAGAAAGCCTTCTAGAACTCCCCAAGACTGAGGGCCCATTTTCTACAGGAGACTCCAAACTCCTTCTGCTTCCTATTTGATTAGGTCTTCCCGAAGTCTTTCCAAAGCAGAGTTGGATACAATGATGAGAACATTTTTCAGAACGCAGATCCAGATGGGGGTCTTATCAGCTTCATCTCCCATCGGATCCATAAGCTTTAAACCTCCCTCACATACCATTATTAATCCTTCTCCAATCCAACCTTCTATTTCAGAGCCCTCAGATCCAAGATCTCCAAGAGTTGAACCAAAGATGCTCCTACCTTCAATTCGACTACTTCCTTGATCTGCTCAGCTCTAACTCCCTTGGAGCAGGACATATCATGGAGCCAAAGTGTCAGCATTGGATCTGAGGAAATGACCTTGACTCTAAACCTTTCGGAGCCGCTGCTTCCCCTCTGGGCCTTGGCACTAGACAGCACTGCTATGACTCCTCCCTTGGACTGGAGAGTCGCTTTGTCTGATCCGAGAATTTTGGCTCCGGTTAGATTGCCATTGGCTTCTTCTGGTCCCTCTGCCTTCAAGGTGGTGGAGAGGGTTTTCTCTCACCTGACAGATGTTTATATTCTCTTACCTCTTTGGATCCAATTTCTGTTCCTTTGTCAGATCTGAGTCTCTTCATCCTGGACAACCAGCCCATAAGGGCTTCCAGGCAGTTACAATTGAGGAACTTCCAGCCTTTTCCAATATCTCTCCAGAGCACTCCACTGAAGATGTTCCCTGAAAGAGGCTGTGCAAAAGGAGGCACTTAGATTCCCCACAGAAATCTTTGACAGAAGACATTGATTTTGATGAAGGGGAAGGGTCCCCTAGATCTGCATCAGAAGATGTCTCTTCTATAAATCCTATGCCAAAAAGGTGGTTGGTCTTCCAAAACCGCTTCGCAGGAGGAGACTGTGTTCCTAGAAGCCTTCAGGTCTGGCCCATCTATGTCTTGAGTTACCCCCCTCCCCAGCAGATGAGCTTAGTCATCTTTTTTCCAATTGGGCATGGGAGGAACCGGACACCTTAGACCAATTCCACGACATCTGAATAAGATATCTGGAGTACCTAAAGACAGACAGTAGTGCAGGAAGGGAATTATTGTAGATGCCATGGTTGCTGTAGCAGCCACCAAAAAGGAGCTAGTTGAACAGAACTCCTCTATCCATCCCCCAATAGAGAATCTAGGGCATTGGACAGGTACAGGAAGCAAATTTACACCTCAGCGACCTTTGCCTTACAGTTGCTAAACTATCTGACACACTTCACTAGATTACAGAGGGTCTTAATTAAGGAACTCTCTAATTCTACCCCTGGGTCCATGCCAGCAGAGAAAGAGAATACTTATTCCTCCTGACTGGCCATCCCACAATCTATATGTAATGCATCCATGAGGTTAAGCTCTCATGCAGTTGCAGGTTCCTCATGGGCTGCAGATGCAGGCATAGCCATCAGGAGACATGCCTGGATGCAACTGTGCATTTTTGTGGAGCCCTTTAAATCATCATTCATCACTTCTCCCTTTGATGGATCTTCTCTGTTTAGGCCCACTGTTAAAGAGACATTTTCCCACAGTGAGCAAGCTGGAAGGACCTTATCTGCCATCAGAATCCATTTTTCTACCCCGCAGAGACCTCTTTCTAGGAATCAACATGATTGTAAGATGTGGTTCTGGAAATCTCAAAGACCTTTTCAAGACTCATGCAGGGATTTTTCTTCCATATGCAGAAGAGGAAATAATAATGGAAGATGCTGCCCATGCAGCAGAGGGGGCCTGCAAAACCAAGCCTTCTGAGACTCATTCTCAGACAGACCCTTTCAGTGCTCCTGAAGGTTTGCCAGACTGTTTTTCTCTGGAGGCAGTTGGGAGGTGCTTATCCTTGCACCTAAAGCCTGGACAACCCTCACAAAGGATACATGGCTGCAAAGGATTGTATCCAGGGGATATTTCATTCCCTTTTTGCAACTTCCCTCAGTGAAAAGAAAACATCTCCCTGATATTCCACCCAATCAGCTGGAGTTAACAGCTCTAAAGATTCAAAACCTGTTAGACAAAAGGGTTATCCAAGAGGTCCCACCAGATCAAAGAGGATCCAGAATTTACTCAAGATTCTTTTTAGCGCTAAAGAAAACAGGGGACCTGAGACCTATTTTGAATATCGACTATTTGAACCAGTTTGTAAAGAATTCCAAATTCCAGACAGTCACAGTTCAATCCATTCTGCCGCCATTACAGAACAACAACTGGATGTGCTCTATAGATATTCAAGAAGTGTGCTATCACATCAAAATGAACAGGCACTCTTGAAGATACCTACACTTCCAGCTGGCAGTCAGTCAGTACTAGTTCAGAACCTTGCCCATCGGTCTCACAACAGCTCGCGGGGGGGGGGGTCTATATTACAACATCGAACTTGTATAAGTTTGAACGTTGCAATATCGAACCCTAAAGTCCGAAATCCAAAAATAGCGAAGCCATGGCACATCGTTTTTTTCCCAGGAAAAATAATCGGTGGGTCATTTTCGGGGCTTTGCTATTTCCTCCACTGTGGTGCGATCTTGGAGTTGGTATATTTAAGTAGGGGGTTGTGGGGGTGGTTTAAGTTTAAGGTTTAATTTTTTTTCCCCAGTGTTTTCGTTATTATAGGGTTTTGGACTTTAGGGTTCGATATTACAATGTTCGAACTTATGTTAGTTCGACATTATGATATAGACCCCCGCAGGGTGTTCACCAAATGCATGGCAGTGGCAGCAGCTCATCTTAGGCTGCATGGATTCCAGAGTGTTTCCTTATCTGGATGACTGGCTCCTCACTGCACCAACCAGGCATCTCCTAGTAAAAGTCATGGATTACTTACTCCAATTATCTAATTTCTGGGGGATAATGATCAATTTTTCAAAGTCCTATCTTTAACCACAAAACAGAGTTCTCGCCCTGAGATTGCATGTCAGATAGATTCTTTCTCAATCCTCTCCGCCAAGAAAATGGTTCTTCAAGCATTAGGCTCGATGGCTGCAGCAATAAACTTGACACCTACTGCTCAACTTCACATGAAAATCCTCCAGTGGACTCTAGCAGTATAATGGTCCAATGTTCCATTCTTCAACAATCTTTACAACATTCTATAATCACCAACAATGATGCTCAACTCTAAGATAAGGTAATTCGTTTTAACAATTGACTGAGTAGCTCTTGTCATTCCAGGGGGATCCAGTACATATCAGTCTAGGTGGATATGGTTAACAGGTCCCCCTGCTTCTGTCCAGGATGGCTTGAGCTAATATCAGCATGGCTTTTAAATACTGGTAAAAGCTTTTGCTGTCCTACAGAGACTTTTTTTAGGCACAGCCCATCTCTTACACAATACACCATAGTATATTCTAATTCGGATTATAACAAAATGTCTCTGGTCAATGCTGGGAGTACAAACAAAAATATAAATGAACTCATGGCTCTCCTGATACTAGACCAAATCAATATCTGCTTAATTACAGTATGCTGGCTTAACCATAATGACAGCAAGTCTGCTATACCTAGGAACAGGGCCTATCATGCCTTCATTCTGACTTGTAGCTCTAGGAAAGCATCTGTATTTATCAGGAATCCCAATATCTCATGGCATACTCTTCATGATCCCTGCATAAGGCTTCTAGAAGTCCAAATTACATTGACAAAAATCCAACTATCACATCACTGTTAGCTAAAGATCACACTCCATGTGTCCTGTTGACCACAATAATTACCTAAATGCTTTAGATAAAAATCACTGTTCAACCCAATGTTACTCCTCTATGTGACTTTACCAGCTATCAACTGGTATTAATTCGCAAATTTATGTCACCAACAACAAATACGCCCCATTCTTCCCAGACTTCAATACAAACTGTCAATCTTCCCATTAGTTGTCACAATGTCCTCAATATTGGCCTCAACACGTCTCTTTCTTGCATCCCACCAAGTGTCTCCTCCTCCCTAGTTAAATCAGATAACAAAGCCATTTTTTTTCCTTTAAAAAAAGGAGTACCCCCCTCTATACACCACTGACAAAATGGTCTGAATAAATTCAAAAGTAAGCCTCCTTGTACTGACCCCATCACCAAAGCTGTCACCTCTGCCTGTAATTTCTACTTACACGTAAAGAGCTGTGCTGGAATTCCCTCCCCCTCTGCCCCAAATATAGTGGGAAGTTTAAGAACAAACCCTTATGGTGGAATACTTTATCAATAAATTGCTTAACAAAAGAAAGAAAATAATCACTTCATTCAGTAAATCATCTCTTCACCTCAAAAGAGCACTGAAACAGGCAAGCAAAAATCTTACATGCACCAGCAAAAACTGTAAAGCTGACTATGAATTCAGGGTAGCAACTTCCATAAAAGGTAAAGTACAGTTGTGTAAGAACTTACTGTTGCAGTATTCTTAACGTATGGGTTTTCATCAGCTGATATCCAACCGCAGTACCAAAGCTGTACCTTATTGAGGGCATACCTCCATCATGTGATTTCACTTTGTATACATTGGGGTCTACAACCAGACGTATGCATGGGTACAGAGACTATTTCCAAGCCAGTGGCCTGAAGACTACTGAGAGAGGAGAGTGGTCAGCTAGGAGGGGTGTAGCTCAAAGATATAAGTAAATTCTCCAAAAGCAGTCCATTAGATGATAGCTTATAGCAGAGGGAGAAAAAACATAGGAGCAGAGGAAGAAAAAAGGGAAAGAAGGGAGGGAAGGAAAACTGCAGCAGTGATCAATATGACTTCTACTGCTATGGTAAGTTCTTACACAACTGTATTATGTCCTGACTGAAATCACTGGTGCAGTATTCTTAACATATGGGTGAGTCCCAGAGCTGAAGGAGGTAGAGAAGATGGTGGCTGGCTAAAGGGAGGATGAGCTGTCCAGGAGACCAGACAGGACAGACCTTCCAAGACAGACCTGGCATCTACACCCTAGTGGAATGCCCCAGAGGAGGCCACCACTTAGTGGAATGTGTTCTTGGGCAGGAAGACAATGCATCCCCATACTGCATGTTACAGAAGAAAATGGCCTCAGATATCCAAGATACAGTGGTTTGCTTAGAGACAGAATGGCCCAGTTTGGAATCCATGAGCGAGACAAAAAGTTGGTCAGTTTTCCCGACAGTTTTTGTTTTGTCCAAGTGAAATCCTAGCTGCCTGTGAATGTCTAGTGAGTTTAAAATTCTTTCCTCTAACTTTGGAGATTAGGGGAAAAAGGTAGGCAGGTGGATGCCCTGGTCATTCAGTACCTTAGGCATAAATTATGGATTGGACCGGAGAGTCACCCTGTGACTAGTAAGAAAGAGTGGAGAAGCCACAGCCTAAAGTTCAGACACCACACACCACTCTACATGCAGAGGTAAGAGCCAGCAGAAGGATAGTCTCCCAGATGCAGAATTTTAAAGTGGCAGAAGCTGCTGGCTCAAAAGGGGGCAACTCAAGTTTTTCCTAGCACAAAGCTGAGATCCCACGGAAGAGGAAAAGGCTTCCTAGCCAGCTTAAAATGTAAGACACCCCCTCATGAGAAGTGTTACCTCCATCCTGGACATGACAGGAGGATCAAAAGGTGAGCAGGTAGTAATGGTAGACAGATGGGCTTTAATGGAAGAGAAGGCCAGATTTAGAGTGTAATAATTCACAGAGATATTTGAGGATAGCAGGAATATCTGATAAGAATGGGTCCTAGCTGTGTTTGAAGGACCAAAACTGAAAACCTTTTTTCATCTAGTTGTATATGATTTTCTGGTGGTAGATTTTCTGGCTTACTGTAAAACCTGCATCACCTCCTCTGTGAAGAGGTGTCTTTTAGGGATCAGACCCTATCATCCAGAGTGAGACTGAGTGAGGCTAGATTTGAATGGAGAAGCAGACCTTACTGCTGAATGAGAATGTCTGGCTGCAATGGTATTTTCCAGTAGTTTCCCTTGGACAGGTGTAGTAGGGGGGGGAAACCAATGTTGTCTTGGCCAGAAAGGGGCCAGGAGTAGAAGTTTTGTGGCTACCTTTTAAACTTTTAGAAGGATTTAGAAGGAGTAGTGGCACAAGGAGAAATGTATAAAGGAAGCTTCCCAACTGGAAAGAAACAAAATCTGCTTTCCAAACTGAGGTGGAAGGGCTGCTGGTGCAGAACTGTGGAATCTGGTGTTTTTTCTGGAAAAGCAGAAAGGTCTGCCTGTAGAGTTCCCCACTGATGCCTTTTAGTTCTGAAGACTTGTTTGTTCAGGGTCCACTCATGAGAGTCCTCCAAGGACCTGCTCAGGGAGTCCACCAGTACATTCTCCTGTGAGGTAATGTATGCAGCTGACATAGTCATGCCTCCTGTGCTAGCCTGCACAGTGATTACGATCTTGTGCCTCCCTGTTCAGATACTACATAACTGTTGTGTTGTCAGTGTAGACAGCCTGGCTTCCACAAATGGGAGAATATCTACAATGCTTGCAGAAGGGCTTTCATCTCCTTCATGTTGACATGTTCTTTCAGGAGAGGGTAGGGCCAGTTTCCTTGTACTGTGTGAGATCCAGTCCAAGCACTCAATGGTCTGTCCAAAGCATCTCTGTGAAGAACTTGGTTGTATGGCGCTGGGGTGAAATGAAGACCTGGGTTGAGCATGACTTGCCTCCTTTTTGAGGCAAACTAATTGGAGCATTAGGGTATCCAGGGGATGGAAATGTTGAGACCAGACTGACTTCATATACCACTGAATGTTCTGCATATGTAGTCTGGCCAGAAGCTTGTTGGAATGGCAGCTACCATGAAACCAAGACAATGAGCATCTCCCTTGCTTTGTAGTGAGGCACTTGAGTAGACGTTTTTGACAAAGGTGGCCATACTTAGAATTTTCTCCTGAGAAAGGAAGGCAAGCCTTCTCTTTTTATATTAAAATACAGCACTTTAGCCCCTGGGGGCATTAATGTAGAATGTAACTGGAGAGTTTTTATTTAAAATTCTTTAAGTGTTTTAATTGTATAATTGTTTGATTGACTGATTAATTTAATCTTATTGCATAAATATGTGTTACATTTTTTTTGTTTGTATTTTCCTTGGAAGGCTATTGCTAAGGAGCTAGAGGTTGGATTAAATTTTTACAGTGGTCTATCCTGGTTTTGCTGGTCATTTATTATTATCTCCTTTTTTTTTTCTTTCCTAAGGCGGCTGCGGTGGTGCAGTGGTTAGTGTTGCCGCCTCACAGCAAGAGGTTCTTTGGTTCGATCCTCGGCTGGGGTACCTTCTCTGCGGAGTCTGCATGTCCTCCCTGTGGTCATGTGGGTTTTCTCCAGGTGCTCCGGTTTCCTCCCACATCCCAAAGACATGCTGTAGGTGGACTGGACACTCTAAATTGGACCTAGATGTGAGTGTGTGCGTGTGTGTGCCTTCTGTGGAAGGTTGGGCACCGGGCTGGCAACTCAACACTGTAAAACTCCACTGCCAATCATGAGCGGACAGGTGATCCACTGTGGCGACCCCTAACCAGGATAAGCCGAAAGAAGAAGATTCTTTTTTTTTGTTTTATTTGTTGTGAAAGCATTCTGCATGTGTTTAGTCTAAAACTCAGAAAAGCCAGATCCTGAGTGGGTGTGAGATGGGATTCTTAAAGGCTGATAGTAAACCCTAGGATCGATATGAGAAACCATGGAATGTACATGATCGAGAAAAGAGTCTATGGAGAGAGCTTGAATCAGTAGGTCATCCAGGTATAGCAAAATTTGAATTCCCTGCGTGTGACAGAAGGCTAGCACTGGAGGTAGACACTTTGAAAAACTCTTGATGCTGTAGAAAGGCCAAAAGGCAAAGCAATAAACTAAAATGTGATAAGCCAGGGAAAATCTGAGGGATTTCTTGCAAGAAGGTGGAATGGGGATGTGAAGGTAGGCGTCATTCAGGTCTAGTGATACTAGAAATGCTTGAGGAAGAATTAATGGCAGAAGCATATACCAAGAGAGAGCATCTTGGCTTTAGAAAGGTATTCAGAAAAGAGAGATCCAGAACCTGTCTCCATTCCCCTTCCTTCCTGGGCACAAGAAAGATTCTGGAAAAGAATAATTTTCCTATGAAGAAGGCTGGCACTCTTTGTGTGGTGCCTTGATCTAGTAAGTCCTGAATGACAGGGCTGAGAAGAGGGAGCTGGTTTTGTGGCAGAGAAGGCAAACCCTTTAGGTAGGGGATGCTTTCCCATGACATGGCACAGTCTTCACTGATGATAGTCAGGACCCATCTGTCTATGGTTACAATTTCCCGGAAAGGAAGTGAC
Organism: Protopterus annectens; assembly: GCF_019279795.1. Taxonomy (NCBI): domain Eukaryota; kingdom Metazoa; phylum Chordata; order Ceratodontiformes; family Protopteridae; genus Protopterus; species Protopterus annectens. The sequence continues at coordinate 1,334,504,119 of NC_056732.1, forward strand.
ACAAAGTCTTGGAAGAGGGATAGATGGATTGAGAAGGGGAGGGATGTAGTTAGCGAGGTAGTCACAGGTTCTTGCTACTGAAGTGAGACCTTCCTAAAGCAGATTCTCTATGTAGTTTATCTGAGAATAATTTTCTTGGTGATTTCCTTTGTTTCTGAGTGGGCCAGGGGTCCCTCTTAAAGTAAGGGACTTAGCTGGACAGTTTTTGTAGTATCTATGGACTGTAGAAAGTACAATTTGCCTACTGTCCTTCATGATCTTATCCTGCTCTTGCAAGTCAGCTTTAGGGCCAAATAGGAGGTCTTTGTCTAGTAGAGAGTCTAGGACTTTCGACTTAAAGTCCTCAATGGCTTGGCTGTGCAACCAAGAAAAACACCTAATGACTGAACCCGTGGCTGCAGCCAAAGAAGAGGCATCCATATCATCATAACTGCATAGTGTGTGGGTTACTTGAGTGGAGCTTGACTGCATATCCACAAGTCAAGCTTCACTCAAGTAACCCACACATTCGGCCTCACCCTGGTCTGTGACATCAATAAGACTTGTTAGCGGGACAGATTTGTGTCCCAGAGACTTCCCCATCCATGGAATAGACTCCCTCTCCAAATCAAGCAGAGTACCTCTTTACCCATTTTTAAGCTCAACCTGGAAAACTGGATGGGAAACAGAAAATATACCCCTGGAATTCCACTTGTGTCCCTGCTGGACAGGGACAGCGGGTGCTGATGTGTCTAAACATGGGCTAAACTCTTGGCTAGGCTTATAAGGGCCCCAAGGCCAATAGCCTAGTAACCTCCTATGATTTGATGCTATGCCTACTAATTTGAGTAGCTTGCAACAGTAAGGTTTGCATTTGTTGCTTAGAATCTGCAGACTGTGGCTATGCCATGACCTTATTTCCAGACTACATTACAGATAGTAAATATTTAGTCATCTGTGCCTGGTAGCTGACAGCGCTGAATGCAAGGGTGGCAGAGGTGCAGACATTCTTACCCCACCTATCCACAGCCTTACTATCCTTGGCAGTGGGAGAGCATTAGTACTGAGGATAAGTTTAGAAGGCTTGTTCAAGGATAGAGAGACAGCAGCCAGGTCAGCCACAGAGTTCTTATATTTGTATTTTAGTTCAACAGGCACCTTGTAGAATCTGTTTGGTCTTTTAGGTGCCGGAGGTTGAGAACCAATTTTTGCCTGCTCTCCCTATCAACTGTCCTTGATTATGTAGGCCATCTCTTATTTTTGCCCTGTCGCTCATAAAAATTGGGATTTTTCCTGATAAATCACTGAGGATGCAGTCTGTCAATAATGCCATTCAGAGTTTCATGCTTCTTATTGTTCAGAAAATGTATGTTGATGGAAAACCTGTTGTTCTATTAATATTTTAAGTTTTGAGCAATATTAAAAAAAACTGTCCCTGATTTTGATCCTTTGTTCCCCATTTATTCTTGTATTTGTCTAGAATTTGAAAGCAAAGAAGTTGAGAGGCATGCCTCACAAGCTTGAGTTCCTCCCTAACCATAATCCAGTGCTGCTGCACTCTCCAGATTGAGTTTGCCTATATTCAGTTATACAACTATAAATCAACAACTGTAAAAGGAAAATAAAAGATCAAAAAAGTAAGTCTGATCTCAAACCTCTCAGAAAGTGACAGTTTGTAGGGAGAAGGTGTACGGGATGCTGATCTCCAGACAGAGAAAAGAGAAATCTAAAGTTCTGGTAAGTACATATATGTATTTCTCAGGCCCTGTTCGGACACTGGAAACTCAGGACTGAATTCCCGGCTAACATGGCTGTCTCACCCCAGCAAACATTTAAGTATGGTCACTTTGAAGGACACTCTAGTCCTAGCAAGACAATCAAGGCTGTAATGCTTAGGAAAGGTACATAATGAAGTACAAGTAGCTGTTTCAGCTATTTCATAAAATGCAAGGTTTTGCAAGAATGCCATGAGCCCTAACTGAGGGATCCTTTGGTGGATGCCTGCTGCTGAGTACCAAAAGAAACACAGTCCAACATCCACTTTGCTAAGGTGATTTTAGTGATCTTTTGATCCAGCTTGGTCGCTGAGAAACTGGCAGACACCTGTTCATCTTTCCAGAATGTTTTAGTGCACTCCAGGTAAAATCTTCATTGTCAATGGACATACACAGAATGTAACAAATACTCTTCTTTATTAGAATATGTGGCAAAAATACTGGAAGATGAACATATTGATTTAAATTATTTTTTGAGTTGCTACCTTGGGCAAGAAGGATGGATTTGATGTTGTCAATTTTCAATTGTTCCTCAAAATGTGGGTTTGGATCCAATCCTTGTAAACACCTTAGCTGCTTTTTACAGCTTGTGGCCTACTGCAAGCTCTTGAGCTCCTTCCTTACCCATAATGCTGCAGCCCCCATCCATACTTCAGATCTCATTTGCCACCTTCACATCCAGACGTGGTCTCTGTCAGCCCTTGAGCATTATAATGAGCTATGGAAGTTTTACATTCTAATATTTTTTTCTTATATCTGTTCTTGCAAGCTAGTATCCTTTTATAAGCTCCCTTATCCCTACGTGTTTCTCCAGTGCATCTTGATATCATTGTTGGCAGTATTTTCTCCCTATCTATCCCTTTTACAGTTTCTGGTAATCTTTCCTACCACTGCTGGTGTTCTTTTCCCTTTCTTTTTCTTCCTATTTAAAAAATATATATTCTTTGCTACCTTACTTTTATTTGCTGTGAATATTGCTGGAAAACCTTCTGGATTCAAAAACTGCAAGGAGTGTTGGCACAAGATTCCCTTGTCTGACACTCATGACTCTTGCATGTACTGTCTGGGCCCTGCCCAGTTGAAAGCCCCCTGTGAGATTTGCAAATCTTTTAATCTCAGAGCTTTAGTAGATACGAAGAACAAGTTGATTTTAAAAAGATTTCTCCCAACTAGTTTTTCTGAACGGCTGGCTGGAGCTCATCCCTCCAAGACAGACCAGAAACAATCAAGGAAATGACTTGCTGACAATAACCAAGTAACCACACCAACCAACAAGTAAAACACGTAATCTTATCTGGATGACCGAAAACAAGTGCACGGACTCACAAACCAGAAAAAAACAAAAATGTATTAACTGCTTTCCTCAGCATATAATATAGGACTTCTTCAGAATACACAGACAATCAAATAAAGGAGTTTAAAAAGCCCTCTTCGTGGGTCACATGATCAAAGAAACCCAATAAAAACATAAAACTCATATTCATTAATATAATTACCTAGACCAGTAAAACTCTTGCAGCCCTTGATGCAGTGTAATGACCAATAAAATATGTTTGACACAAACAAAAAGTGTACATAATTCAAACTCCATATGAATAAAGTTGTAACACACTAGTTATAGACAGATGATCATTCACTCTATGGGGGTAAATGAGCATTTATCTGCCAAACTAGTTCCTTATATTCAACCAAATGCACCTATGGCCCCTCTCTGGGATCCCTTAACACCACATCAACTACAAAAAAATGAAAACAGTGCAAAGGAAACCATAATATGTTTAAATAATGCATTATTAACATTTTTATTTTGATATCCAGCATGTGTTCATATATTCAGTCCTTTCATTTTCTCTGAGCCTTCCCAATATAAAAACTTTTACAACAGTCACACAAAGCCGTGTGCATCACCCCATAGAACTGCACATATATTGGCTTTTGAACTTAATAGTACAATTGTTGATCATGACCCTTTCTTTGTTATGGATGCGTGCACATTGCCTACAATATCCACACTTAAACGTCCCCATTTTCTTGTAAGAGCCACTTCTAATAAAATCAGGGCTAGCTTCCAAATAGTTTTTTTTAATTTAGCCTCTTCTAAAGATAATGTTGGCCTATCACCTAGCATAGACGTGTCCAACCTGCGGCCCACGGGCCGCATGTGGCTCTCAGAGCTCTTCCATGCGGCCCTCAACCTCTAACTGCAACATCGATGTACGCATGCCCCAAAACACTTTTTTTTTGTTTTGTGTTTTTCGCTCAAGTGACCTGTAATGCTAATGTCTTTGTGTGCATGCGTCAACGCACCCTTCTAGTTTTGTTTTTGAGCCAAAAAGGGGTCCGTGTGTTTACACCATTATTTTGCACCGAACAATCAGTTCAGTGTTCTCACTGAAGAGGGACTCATGTATGGATTTGCCGCTGTTGCCTTTGAAAGAGACAGCAATTACCTGTGTTAATAGATAAGTACGGAGTGAGTGAGTGCATGCATGAAAGCAGAATTGTGTGCGTGAAAATAGAAGAAGAGTGTGTGTGTGTATGTGTGTATATGTGTGCATGACAGAGAGAGATGCATGCACAAAGAGGCTAACAGTGATCAGTCTACCTACTGAACACAAACAAGTTAGCTCAAAAATACATCATACATTAAGAGTACACATTCATTAAATTGCGGCTTTCCTGACAGGGAGAGTGTTGTATTGAACATGAACTCGTACCTCTTAACTGTATGGATTTTCAAAGAATGTCTGGATTTTTGCTCCATCTTCCAATTTGTGTCTTTTGCTTAGGAAATAAAAGTAGTCATCCAAGGTAATGCAGTTCCAGAGAGTAAGAATGAGACAGCAGCCTAGGGTTAATGGGTCAGTAGTGGACTGACTATGTGGGTCTGTAGTATATAAAATTGTATTGTTTTTTCAGACAAACAAAAAAGCACCTAGTACTGTTTTTTCATTGGTACTGCGGTGGTGGTGCTGCGGTAGCGTTGTCGCCTCACAGTTAGACGTTGCCCGTTCGATTCTCAGTTAGAGCGTCTACTGTGTGAAGACATGCGTGAATGGGCATTCCTTCATTGAAGGTTGTGCATTAGGCCCGGCAAGCCAGCACGTAAAACTCTGCTGCCAATCATTAGCGGACCGGAGTTCCGCTGTGGTGACCCCTAACCAGGAAAAGCCAAAAGACACACACACACACACACACACACACTGTTTTTTCATTGGTGGGTTCTAAGCAGTGGTAGATTGAACAACAGTAAGCATAGCTTTGGCGGATCATCAATACTGGCAAATCAAGTTGGCACAATGTCATTTTTTAAATATTGGGGATTTTAGTGTGTATGTGTGTGCTTATGTGTTGGGAGTGCTGCAACAGTAGATGATTATTAAAGACAGAGACTTACGGACTGTGGAGAATATGTTTCTTTGTTTCAAAACCTAATACCTGGGTACGCATGCCAGAAGTAGATTTTTTAAGACATAGCTTCTTGCCATTTACAGTGGATGGATATTTACATTTAATGGACAATGTATTAGCGTGGGCCTGTGGGGTTCTGAAGGATGCCAAGTCTACCACTGCCAATGTCTTGTAAAGTGACCTGGAAATGGATATTGGGATGTTACTGAAAAAATATAGTAAATGGGCTTAGAAATATAGTTTAATTAAACAAAGTGTACTTTCAGTTTACAGGCCATAATTTTATTTCTTTCGGGTAGTCCAGATACTGGTAGATTGTATACCATTAGACTTAATTAGGGAGAGCTGCCATTCTGGGGAAACAAGCAGCCCTAGATTCAGTGAAAGCTCTGTGGTTGCTTGTAGGTAGGAAGTTGCAGGATGTTGATGCAATGTGTTTTATTTATTATTTTAATGCATTTGTCATTTCAAAGCATGGTGTTCTTTGATGCAAAAGAAGGCAGGACTGAATGAGCCATATAATATTTAACTGACAATAATGGGATAGAAAGATTGTAAGTGATATAGAATGTCTGCAGCTACAGTTGTTTCAATGGTGTCTGTGATGCATAACTATTTTTGGGCCTGTGTCCCACTTTTATTTTTCGCTTTGTCCAGATTTCTTGCTCTAAGGTTGAGAGGTATGGTTCCATACTAAATCAGAAGTTGTATTTACCTTAGAAGACTTTTTGGCATAATTATGAAAAACAGAGCCTTTTTAATATCTCTGCTTATTTCCAATATAAACTGCCATATAACCTTGCAAATAACCTTCTTATTAAGCTACTTTACTTCTTTTGGAATTGACAGGTATGATTCATCTGTTCGGACATAAGAGTGCTAATGTGACTTTTGATTTCTTGCAGCAGTCTGTGGTTTACATAATCACAATAACTTTTCTGTGTTTCTGGGTGTGTAATCAGTTTAACAGTTTTAAAGATGTTTTCCAAAAATAAATAAATATATAATAAATAAATAATCCTCTCGAGACTTTGAACTATTGACAAAGTCTGGGAATTTGTTTTTTTTTTCAAAAGCGAAGGTCAGCATTACAGCTCAGTAGACTGTCAGTCTGTGAGTAACTTCTGCACAAATTAAAATGTCTGAATGTCAAATGGCTTTAGATTGGAGGGAAGTTTATTTTTATTTATTTTATTTTACATTTGTTTACCGGGAAAGTCCTACTGGACACAGGTCCATTTTCTGTGGAGGCCCGGGGAGAAAAGCTCCAAAAATAACACAAAACAATATAATACAATACATGAGAGAGAGAGACAGCAAATTATGGATGTAGTACTCATACAATATGGCAGAAATTACATCTTGTAACAGTGAGAATCATTGAGGTACAGAATAAACTTAAAAACATTTTTTTTAACAGTTATAATTACAGCAAGGCAAATATCAATGAGTTAAGTTTTTAGGAGAAAGCTGTTTGTGCATAGCTGAAGCTCTGAAACAATCTTTTGGTATGGATTAACCTGTGGATTGACACAAGTTATATGTTTACACCAGTATGTAGCATTATAGTTTATGGTTTTCTTATTGATTTACTTTTTGCCGAGCAGTTGTTTGTTGATTTACTGATGGTCCTTTTGGTGGTTGGAAATTACATGGATGAATCCATCTCTATTATGATTTTTTTTCAGATATTTTGACTTCCAGACAATTTCATTCAGTGAGTTGGTGTCATGTGATTACTGAGGTTGTCTATTTTAAAAGTATGGGCTTCTGTTTGTTTGTGTGTGTGTGTGTGTGTGTGTGTGTGTGTGTGTGTGTGTGTGTGTGTAACAGAGAGAGATTTAATATGTATACTGAATATAATTTTGCAAATGGAATTCTTAGTTAAACATGCCCCTCTTCTTGGGCAACTAGACTTGAGTAACCAATATTACAACTTAGCCATCAAGCTGGGAAAGGTTAGTATGTGGATTTTCCATCTGGTTTGATGAAGGCTATGCTACTTACCCAAGGACTACATTTCTGGCTATCCATCCAGCCATCGTGTTGCTGAACTATATTGTTTGATAATGAGAGGAGCTTTTTACAGAAGTTGAAGGTTTTTGTGTCAAGAACCTGTCCATAAAAAGTGGCTTGTTTATATTGCAGTGAAGGCTGTGGTCTTTGTAGTGAGCGTTTTAAGTATAACCAGTATTTCTGAGGTAGAGGACGTCTCTTAAGGCAGGATCTTTCTTAGCCTGGAAAGCAAGCCAATGATGAAATTTATAGGGGCCAGTGAGAGAGAGAGGAAAGCAAAAAGCTTTTTAGTCTGTTTGGATAAGTAAGTGAACTTAGTCCTTTGACCTTTTTTGTCAGAAATGGTATTAGTCTTTCTTTTGGCAGGGTGTTTTGCTGAGGCAGATGCCAAAAGGGGCATTGCACTCAATAATGGCTCTTGTAAAGGAAGAATACAGGGATGTTATGACCTCCTTGTCCCTGGATGAGATACCCTTACTAATGAAGTGGGCCATGTAAAAAGCTTTCCTTACAATGGAGACAACGTGGTGGTCAAAAGTCAGGTTTCTATCAACCTGGGTGCCCAAGTACCATATGACTTATTGCGTGCTTACAACATTGTTATTAATGTTCAATAGACTGGAACAGTAATCAGGATACACCACGAGAAGTCCAGTGTTATCAGAAAAATTCTTTTATTCCTTAAAACTGCAGAAGATAAGCGCTTTCACGTGCTTGAACGCACGCTTCTTCAGATCTATTAACATCATTCTCTAGTGCCCTTTTATACAGTTAATACAATCCCTAATTGTCAGCAATTAAAACCTCATTACATACTTTATTACATACTTTATCTATCTACTGTTTAAAGGTACAAACACAATTTAACCTTGTTTGGTCTATGATAAAATGTTACTCTCTTTAAAATTGACTAGAAATAAAATGTCTCATCATTTACATTCAACCTAATATATATATTTACATACATTCAGTCATTATAACTCAATTTAAGAGCTTAGTGCCTAATGTACGTTGTTTTTCATTCATTTATTCATTCTTAACATTCCAGTACTTCAAGCATAAAGAAGTGTTCAAATATCTGTGCTAAACTCCAAGAGAGTTTGAGTAAAACCTATATATATATAAAAGATAAAAATAAAAATAAAAAGTGTGTATGCATATAGTCTAGTTACTCCCTATCACTTCTAACATGAACTATGCGTCTTCGACTTAAAGTGCTTAGAGTTCAGTCATTACCTCTTGCTATTCTGTTCATTAAGCATTGAAGTAAAATTGCTTATAATCTTACTGAAAAACGCTAATGAGGTGCTCTAATATTTATTCAGAGCTTCTCTGCACTGTAAATTCGTATCCCCATGGAGCTGTTCTTAGTTTAGATTATATTAGTTGTAACCTTACAGAAAGACGCTAATGAGGTGCACTAATATTTATTCAGAGCTTCTCTGCACTGTAAATTCGTATCTCCATGGAGCAGTTCTTGGGATAATTTATTGTCTCAAAATGTACATTGTATTATACATCGCAATTATTAAGACTATATGTCCAGAACATTCCCCTTAATTAACTAGAATCCCAGTTATAAGATGGCTCGAGTTATTAAATGTAAAGTGACATCAAAAACTTTGTTCTATATATTTATGTATGTTAAAAAATGTCATTTATACATTAATTAATTTATAAACTGTTAAATAATTAGAGTACAATTGTCTTCTTATTAGTTCTGGCAAGAACAGGTCCATAGTTTATTATTATTAAATCTAATTGATAAATATATGAAATATTTCGTTGCATATAGTATAAATAAACATAAATAGATTCGTATCCTATATATATTACAATAAAGTTTCATATATAGCTTACAAATTAAATAAATGGAGCTATATTATATAGATAAATGATAAAATAGAGTGAAGTAAGATGAAATAAAATAGATAAATATTTAGTCTACTGATGAATGTCTAATAAATAATTACTTATTAATCTATCTAATTTTTCAAAATCCAGAACTACTCAATATTGTCTGTATGTTTGAAATCTAATGTTCTTCAACTTACTCTAACTACTATTTCTGTTTTTATTTCAAGATTGGTTTTAGAGACAAGTAATTGTTAATGCCAGGTTCCCTATGCGCTCCTGTTCTGAGAATCCAGTCTAGTTCTAATTTATGTAGATAATTATTCCTATCACCCATTCTTGCATTATCTTTTAATGTTTGTAGGACCCTGAATCTAAAATCATGATTAGGATTCTCTTTAATGTGCTTGGCCAGAGCATTTAATTCATTTTGTTTGCGAATATCGTACACATGGTTGTACACCCGTTCTTTTAGTTTCCTTTTTGTGAGTCCTACATAGAACGCTAAACACTGCGTACAGTTGGCCATATAAATCAGATTCATGGTATTACAGGGAATATATTTGTATGGCCGAGAATCGCCGGGAATACCATGTGTAACACTCCGACTAACATTGCTACTATAAGTGATACAGAACCGGAAGTGAATGAGGTTATAGACTTGAATTTGGCGCCACAGTCAACAACCATCAATGTGACGAGCACTCAGAACCATTTTAGTGCGGAACATTTAACAGCGAGCATAGAAGCCCAAACACCGCCACCCAACCAACTGGCTCTCCATCAACAAGATGACTCCCTGAGAACAGGAACTGTAAGAAGAACAAATTCCACTTTTATAACACCGATGGATGCTCCTTTTCCCATTCGAACGAACAATGCGGTCAGAGGGAGATCTTTGAGCAGAGGACCAAGGAAACGGAAGGTTTCCGTAGACAGGTACGAACAACCAAAACTCAAAAGAAACTGGAATTGACTTTGGTCTATAATTTTTCTAAGCATGTTTTGTCGACTTCTGACATCTCTCTTCTGAACAAAGGGCTTAATTACGTGCCCTCACAAAGAAGCACATTATCTGAGACTATAGCGGACCTGAGATTGTTTGCTAGAAAAATAGCGATTAAACTGGTTTTTAAAAATGCTAACAATGAAGATACTATAAACAGTGCATGTAGGTTTAAACGTAACAGTACCTTTTGTCCCTCTCTACCATCGACTGTGGAAAGCTTTGTTAAAATATGCGAAAAAGAGATCTATGCATTTTATGCTAGTAAAAATGTTAAAAATAGATTTTTTAATTTAAACCAAGCTGAATACCTTTCTCTAGTTAAGCTACGCAATAACACTGACATAGTTATACTACCCGCTGATAAAGGGGGAGGGGTAGTCTTACTAGATAGGATTAGGTATACTGAAATGGTAGAGAATATGCTCAAGAGTGATGACACATATAGGGCTGTTACTATGAATGAAGTGATGAAAACAATAGATGATGTCAAAGATAATGTTTATGATCTTCTGATGTGCCGACAAATCAGCAAAGAGATGTATGACTATTTTTATGTTGAAGAACCATTGATTCCAATCTTGAAATGTCTCCCCAAAATACATAAAGAAACTGTACCTATACCTATGAGACCGATTGTTGCAGGGAGACAGTGGGCAACCTACTATATTTCTATATTCATAGAAAAAATTTTGAGACCACTTGTAGATAAAATAACTACCATACTGAAAGATACACAACAACTACTGAATGACCTTGAAAGAATAGAACCAACACAAATAGTACTCATGATTTAACACTAGTTACACTAGATGTGTGTAACCTGTTCACTTGTATTCCAAATGAGTTTGGCCTTCAAGCCATTAGGGAAGTAATGATGAAAGAAAGTAATTTTTCTATTGATAGACAGATTCTAATTGCCCAACTTCTAGACATGGTACTTCACAACAATATATTTTTATTTAACTGCCAATACTACTTACAGACATGGGGAGTCGCCATGGGCACACCATGCGCGAACTCCTATGCGAATCTAGTCTTACACCATTGGGAACAAGAGCATCTGTTCCACAGTAAATGGATGACTAAGATAGTAATTTATAGGCGATTCGTAGATGATGTTTTATTTCTATGGAGAGGGACTATCGAAGAACTACATAACTTTGTAGATTATCTACAAGGAACGACTGATTTTCTTAGATTCACCTACGAATTCTCAAATGAAAGAGTGAATTTTTTAGACCTAACCATATCTTTAGATGCTGAGAAACAAATAACTTCAAGACTGTTTAGGAAGAAGTGTTGGAAAAACACCATGTTAGAGTATAGTAGTATGCATCCTAGGTATGTTTTCCCAGGGATAGTAAGAGGACAATATTCTAGAATCTCAAGGATATGTAAAGATTCCCATGTTTTGCATGAAGAAGCAACTATACTAGAGAAAATATTTTTGGAGAGAGGATATAATTCAAATCTTGTTAAAAGTATAAGACAAGAACTTATTCCAGTTATAGAACATGAAGAACTACGTCCTTGTGAATCAATAGTAAATGAACAAGTCACAAAAAACTTTCAGAAGAAGAATAGACAAGGATTTGATGTTCACAGAGTCCTAGCAGGAAGAATTAGATATATTATGAAATATACAAATGACAATGCTGAAATTAGAAAAATCATAAATAGACACTGGAATATATTGACCACTACAGATGAGGTTTATAGAGTAGTGGGAAGTAGACCCATATTTGTCTTCCAAACTTGTGACAATTTGAAAGACATATTTTCTAGAAATCTATACTATGACTATAACAGCAGGGGAAATAATAAAGAGAAAAGAGGAACGTTTCCATGTCTAGGATGTAAAATGTGTAAATACATTACTACTGTTCAGAATTTTACACATCCCAATGGTCATTTTGAATTTGTTCCGAGAATATATACAGATTGTAATACCATGAATCTGATTTATATGGCCAACTGTACGCAGTGTTTAGCGTTCTATGTAGGACTCACAAAAAGGAAACTAAAAGAACGGGTGTACAACCATGTGTACGATATTCGCAAACAAAATGAATTAAATGCTCTGGCCAAGCACATTAAAGAGAATCCTAATCATGATTTTAGATTCAGGGTCCTACAAACATTAAAAGATAATGCAAGAATGGGTGATAGCAATAATTATCTACATAAATTAGAACTAGACTGGATTCTCAGAACAGGAGCGCATAGGGAACCTGGCATTAACAATTACTTGTCTCTAAAACCAATCTTGAAATAAAAACAGAAATAGTAGTTAGAGTAAGTTGAAGAACATTAGATTTCAGTAAATACAACCGGCAAGTGAGCAGTCAAACGTACATCCAGGAATTCTCCCACGAAGCAGGTAAAATACTGTCAGACAGGATTTAGCTTGAACGCAGCTTTATTAGTAAAAATAAAAGCGTTTTCGCTGTCAGTACAAGCTGGCAGCTTCCTCAGAAAACAGGTAAAACAATTGGCGCCAAAGCAAAAAACTATATAATAAAGTCGGAATAAGGAGTGTCATGATGACATCACTACTTCCTTATCCAAAATTTAAAGGCACCCTGACAAATTCACAGGATACAAGACTTTGACAAGAAATAAGCTACAGTAATGTAAAATAAATACAAATACGATAACCCCATCGAATAACACACAAAAAATATATATAAATATGTTAAAAAAAGCTGTTAAAAATAGTATCAGTGTGTCCAATTATTACTAAAATCACTGGACATGCGACTACCCACATAAAATGGGAAACATGGAAAAATAAAAAAATGAATGAGAACTATTGGACACTCCTCATAAAAGGTTAACTGTTGATCACTTCTTAATGAAAAAAGACTATGTATGCAATGTGTATAAATATCTTAACAATCGACAAGCAATTTAAAATTATGTATATATATTGTCACTGGATGAAGGGCTAAGTCAGACATCCCTATTTTGTGTAACTTCTCATTTTTAAAATAACTGAGATGTTACAGTTATCATTGAGGCCCGGGCAATGGAAGGCGTTAAGCTTGATCTGCCATTCCAATTCACGAAGTTCCAGTAACAGTGACAGAGGCCCCCCTCTAATACTGATCTGGATGTGATCAATACCCATAAAATGAAATTTATGTTCAGGAAAATTATCAATGTGCCTAGCTAAGGCATTCTCTAATTTACCAGACCTAATGGCATAGACGTGTTCGTAAATACGCTGCCGTAATTTACGATCCGTCTTGCCTATATAGAATGCAGGACAGAACTTACAAAATGCTCCATAGATAACTGAGGTCGTGTTACAATTGATAGTATGATGGATATAATATTTACTATCATTCACAACAAAAGAACTACCTGTTTTGATCAGTTGGCACCAATTACAGGAACCACAGGTAGTAGAGCCTTTACATTTTATGAAGTTTACCTCCTGTCTTAATTGCAAGAGTTCTTTGAGGTTCTTTCCTTTTCTAAACACCACCCTAGGGAAAGGACCCAGTTTTTCAAAAAGGTGGATGTCATTCCTAATGAAATCCCAATTTTTTCTCAAGATGTTACATATTCTCCCTGCATCACTGCTAAAGGCTGTGATGAAGCTAGTGGCAAACTTGCATTTGATTAAATTGTCAGACCTGACACTGCTGGCTAATTGAGGAACATCGTCGGTTGAATCAATGTGAACAGCTGAATTTTCAGCCGTGACCAAGACGGCTTGGACTTTTAAAAGGGGTTTGAAGAAACCTTCTGCTTTCTTTATTTCAATTTCGATGATAATTTCATCGACAAGTGAATTGGGGTAGCCTCTATTCAAAAATTGATTTTTTAGAAACTGGCATTCTTCCCTGAATGCTGGGTCAGAGTTGCACATACGTACCGCTCTAACCAGCTGACCCTTGACGATGGCCCTTTTCTGTTTGAAAGGATGCTGACTAGAAAAGTGTAATAGCGAGTTGCAATATGTAGATTTCCTGAACACTTTAGAAAGGTACATCTTGTTGATGTCATCCTTTCTAAGGTTCACGTCCAAATAGTCAATTGCTCTGATAGAGAAAGTAGATGTAAAACTCAAGAAGGGGGTAGTGTGATTCATATAGTCCACTAGGGACATGGCTTCTGCTTCGTTACCTTTAAACAAGATGAAAATATCATCCAGAAAACGTGTGTAGAAGCAAATCTGACCACTGAAGGTAGGATTTGATAAAATGAATTTAGTTTCCCAAAAGGCCATGAATATGTTAGCCACACTGGCTCCACAGGGGGAGCCCATGGCTATACCTTGTTTTTGTAAGAAAATGTTATCATTAAAGATAAAAAAGTTGGAGTCAAGGACTATACCTAGCAGTTCTGTGACTATACTAATTTCATTTTTTGTGGCACCCAAATCTTCTAATTTTAGCCCTACCCACTCGGTAGCTTCCTGATGTGGTATCGATGTATATAAGTCAACCACATCTATTGTGAGGAAGTTGAGATCATGATTATATTCAATACTGTCGATACTACTGAGGAAAGACCAAGAATCTTTACAGATGGACGGTATTTTCTTTAAATATTTTAGAATGATGTGGTCAATAAGTTTAGAACTATTATACGTCATTGAAAACCTTCCATCAATAAGTGCCCTCATGGGTGGGTTCTCAAGATTTTTGTGTATCTTGGGGATGCCAAACATCATTGGCACTTTTGGGAATGAGATATCTAAAAAGTTGTAAAGGTCCATATCAATTCTGCCTTCCAGGAACATGTCCCTAAGGTAACCCCTAATTCTCCTGTTGTTACCATTCATTTCACTGATAGACGAGGGACAGTAAGCTGGGGTATTCAAGACAGAAGACATTTTATCAATGTACATGCTATTGTTAAAAATCACAAGTCCTCCCCCTTTGTCAGGTTTGATTGTCCGAATAGGAAGAAGTTTGAAGTCAGATAATGCCTTTCTCTGGTCCGTGGTGATGTTCTGGGAATAGTTACCCTTAGACTTATTATTGGTATACTTTAATTGTCTAATGTCCAGTTCACAGACGTTTTCAAAGACCTTTAACCCAGTATGCAGGGGAGGGTTGAAGGTACTCGGAACCTTCAACTCAGCCATAGATGGAGCCATAGAATTGTTAAATATTAAATCCAAATTTAACTTCCTGGTGTAACATTTTAAATCCAAGATAGTTTTGGTAAGGTCAAAGTCAGAGCTGGGCACAAAGGTATTACCACGGGACATTATTTCAACAAGCTCAGGTGCCAATGTAACATCAGAAAAATTGTAAATAGTGAAATCACCATTAATATTATGTTGGATACGTAGAGAAGAGGAGACAAAATTGTCCGATGTAACATTGTTGGACGTAGGAGTTAGTTGTTCCGGGTCCGGCTCCTCGTTTGGTAAGGTCGTTGTGGAAGTTGTCCTAAAAAATTGTTGTTACCAGGGTTAGGACCAGAGTCAGAATGGTTGTTCTTAAACCTGTCATTATTGTTGGTCGGCTTAGCATACGATCTATTAGGGCGTTTAGGTTTAGAAGCCAGTAGGTTACGATCAGCAGGTTGATTACCAGAACCTGAAGGTACAACTTCAGACTCAACCCCATCAAAACTATCGAGCCCTGTATTGGGCCCTGATTGTAGTTTGGGGTATGCATGTAACTGACTATAGGCAACTCTATCTCTATTAAGTTTTTTAATTTTGTTCTGTTTTAATCTTGTCATGAGCCCCTCGATACTGATGAAAATTCTGTCATAGTCAAATTTAAATCGAAGGAATTCAATGTCTGATTTGATAGTGTTGTCCAATAGTTTAACTTCATCTGTTAAAAAGGTGATATTCAAAGAGTAATGCTTGATTAACAGTTCCAATAATTGAGCCCCTTGTCTTTCAAAAAGTGCAACCAGTTCAGTCAAAAAATCAGCCCCCTGAATGAGGCCCGAAGGAGAGAAGGAAGAACGAAGGCCTTTAGGCACAATATTCTCGTTAAGGCATTGTTGGAAGTAAGATACTTCCAACTGCAGTTTTTTTAATTTCACGAGTTTAATGTCAAGTGTTTTTAAATTACTAATAATCGAATCTACTGAGATGGAATTTGACTCACCAGAAGAAGCCGGTCGTTCCATGACGGTCACTCCAGGAAATGAAAACGCTTCCAGATTGTTAATCCACTGAGAGATAGACGGAACGCCAATAAGCTCCCTATTCTGTGAGTCGTTGTTGTCCACAAGACTGTCTCTACCTTCTGGGTCTCTTAGTGTAACTTGACGGAGGCGTACAGTTGGTTCAATAGGAACCGAAGTAGAGGGGCCAGTAAACGGTCGTTGTCCAGCTGGTATACTATTCGATGGGAGGCTGGAGGAGCTGCTATTTTCAAGCGCCTCCATCCGAGAGTGTAAAGCATCCATTTTTTGTGACAACGCTAACAGGATTCTGTTCGTGTCTGTGCCAGTATTCAGATCATTATCGTCTAGTGGAGCACCTTCCGATCGGAAGATAGCAGGAGTACTGGGACTGCTCAATCTTCCCGTAGCCATAAAGACAAAACAAGTGAAGAAAACAGCAACACAAACTCAGTAAATACAACCGGCAAGTGAGCAGTCAAACGTACATCCAGGAAATCTCCCACGAAGCAGGTGAAAAACTGTCAGACAGGATTTAGCTTGAACGCAGCTTTATTAATAAAAATAAAAGCGTTTTCGCTGTCAGTACAAGCTGGCAGCTTCCTCAGAAAACAGGTAAAACAATTGGCGCCAAAGCAAAAAACTATATAATAAAGTCGGAATAAGGAGTGTCATGATGACATCACTACTTCCTATCCAAAATTTAAAGGCACCCTGACAAATTCACAGGATACAAGACTTTGACAAGAAATAAGCTACAGTAATATAAAATAAATTAAATACAAATACGATAACCCCATCGAATAACACACAAAAAATATATATAAATATGTTAAAAATAAGCTGTTAAAAATAGTATCAATGTGTCCAATTATTACTAAAATCACTGGACATGCGACTACCCACATAAAATGGGAAACATGGAAAAAAAATGAAAAGATGAATGAGGACTATTGGACACTCCTCATAGAAGGTTAACTGTTGATCACTTCTTAATGACGAAAGAAAATGTATGCAATGTATATAAATATCTTAACAATCGACAAGCAATTTGAAAATATATATATATATTATCACTGGATGAAGGGCTAAGTCAGACATCCCTATTTTGTGTAACTTCTCATTTTTAAAATAACTGAGATGTTACAGTTGTCATTGAGGCCCGGGCAATGGAAGGCATTAAGCTTGATCTGCCATTCCAATTCACGAAGTTCCAGTAACAGTGACAGAGGCCCCCCTCTAATACTGATCGGGATGTGGTCAATACCCATAAAATGAAATTTATGTTCAGGAAAATTTTCAATGTGCCTAGCTAAGGCATTCTCTAATTTACCAGACCTAATGGCATAGACGTGTTCGTAAATACGCTGCCGTAATTTACGATCCGTCTTGCCTATATAGAATGCAGGACAGAAATTACAAAATGCTCCATAGATAACTGAGGTCGTGTTACAATTGATAGTATGATGGATATAATATTTACTGTCATTCACAACAAAAAAACTACCTGTTTTGATAAGTTGGCACCAATTACAGGAACCGCAGGTAGTGGAGCCTTTACATTTAATGAAGTTTACCTCCTGTCTTAATTGCAAGAGTTCTTTGAGGTTCCTTCCTTTTCTAAACACCACCCTAGGGAAAGGGCCCAGTTTTTCAAAGAGGTGGATATCATTCCTGATGAAATCCCAATTTTTCCTCAAGATGTTACATATTCTCCCTGCATCACTGCTAAAGGCTGTGATAAAGCTAGTGGCAAACTTGCATTTGATTAGATTGTCAAACCTGACACTGCTGGCTGAGTTAGGGACATCGTCGGTTGAATCAATATGGACAGCTGAATTTTCAGCTGTGACCAAGACAGCTTGGACTTTTAAAAGGGGTTTGAAGAAACCTTCTGCTTTCTTTATTTCAATTTCGATGATAATTTCATCGACAAGTGAATTGGGGTAGCCTCTATTCAAAAATTGATTTTTAAGAAACTGGCATTCTTCCTTGAATGCTGAGTCAGAGTTGCACATACGTACCGCTCTGACCAGCTGACCCTTGACGATGGCCCTTTTCTGTTTGAAAGGATGCTGACTAGAAAAGTGTAATAGCGAGTTGCAATATGTAGATTTCCTGAACACTTTAGAAAGGTACATCTTATTGATGTCATCCTTTCTAAGGTTCACGTCCAAATAGTCAATTGCTCTAATAGAGAAAGTAGATGTAAAACTCAAGAAGGGGGTAGTGTGATTCATATAGTCCACTAGGGACATGGCTTCTGCTTCGTTACCTTTAAACAAGATGAAAATATCATCCAGGAAACGTGTGTAGAAGCAAATCTGACCACTTAAGGTAGGATTAGATAAAATGAATTTAGTTTCCCAAAAGGCCATGAATATGTTAGCCACACTGGCTCCACAGGGGGAGCCCATGGCTATACCTTGTTTTTGTAAGAAAATTTTATCATTAAAGATAAAAAAGTTGGAGTCAAGGACTATACCTAGCAGTTCTGTGACTATACTAATTTCATTTTAAATTGGGACTTCATTAGGAATGACATCCACCTTTTTGAAAAACTGGGTCCTTTCCCTAGGGTGGTGTTTAGAAAAGGAAAGAACCTCAAAGAACTCTTGCAATTAAGACAGGAGGTAAACTTCATAAAATGTAAAGGCTCTACTACCTGTGGTTCCTGTAATTGGTGCCAACTGATCAAAACAGGTAGTTCTTTTGTTGTGAATGATAGTAAATATTATATCCATCATACTATCAATTGTAACACAACCTCAGTTATCTATGGAGCAATTTGTAATTTCTGTCCTGCATTCTATATAGGCAAGACGGATCGTAAATTACGGCAGCGTATTTACGAACACGTCTATGCCATTAGGTCTGGTAAATTAGAGAATGCCTTAGCTAGGCACATTGATAATTTTCCTGAACATAAATTTCATTTTATGGGTATTGACCACATCCCGATCAGTATTAGAGGGGGGCCTCTGTCACTGTTACTGGAACTTCGTGAATTGGAATGGCAGATCAAGCTTAACGCCTTCCATTGCCCGGGCCTCAATGATAACTGTAACATCTCAGTTATTTTAAAAATGAGAAGTTACACAAAATAGGGATGTCTGACTTAGCCCTTCATCCAGTGACAATATATATATATTAATTTCAAATTGCTTGTCGATTGTTAAGATATTTATACACATTGCATATATATTCTTTTTTCATTAAGAAGTGATCAACAGTTAACCTTCTATGAGGAGTGTCCAATAGTCCTCATTCATCTTTTCATTTTTTTTTCCATGTTTCCCATTTTATGTGGGTAGTCGCATGTCCAGTGATTTTAGTAATAATTGGACACACTGATACTATTTTTAACAGCTTTTTTTAACATATTTATATATACTTTTTGTGTGTTATTCGATGGGGTTATTGTATTTGTATTTATTTTATATTACTGTAGCTTATTTCTTGTCAAAGTCTTGTATCCTGTGAATTTGTCAGGGTGCCTTTAAATTTTGGATAAGGAAGTAGTGATGTCATCATGACACTCCTTAGTTTTTTGCTTTGACGCCAATTGTTTTATCTGTTTTCTGAGGAAGCTGCCAGCTTGTACTGACAGCGAAAACGCTTTTATTTTTACTAATAAAGCTGCGTTCAAGCTATATCCTGTCTGACAGTTTTTCACCTGCTTCGTGGGAGAATTCCTGGATGTACGTTTGACTGCTCACTTGCCGGTTGTATTTACTGAGTTTGTGTTGCTGTTTTTCTTAACATTAGATTTCAAACATACAGACAATATTGAGTAGTTCTGGATTTTGAAAAATTAGATAGATTAATAAGTAATTATTTATTAGACATTCATCAGTAGACTAAATATTTATCTATTTTATTTCATCTTACTTCACTCTATTTTATCATTTATCTATATAATATAGCTCCATTTATTTAATTTGTAAGCTATATATGAAACTTTATTGTAATATATATAGGATACGAATCTATTTATGTTTATTTATACTATATGCAACGAAATATTTCATATATTTATCAATTAGATTTAATAATAATAAACTATGGACCTGTTCTTGCCAGAACTAATAAGAAGACAATTGTACTCTAATTATTTAACAGTTTATAAATTAATTAATGTATAAATGACATTTTTTAACATACATAAATATATAGAACAAAGTTTTTGATGTCACTTTACATTTAATAACTCGAGCCATCTTTTAACTGGGATTCTAGTTAATTAAGGGGAATGTTCTGGACATATAGTCTTAATAATTGCGATGTATAATACAATGTACATTTTGAGACAATAAATTATCCCAAGAACTGCTCCATGGAGATACGAATTTACAGTGCAGAGAAGCTCTGAATAAATATTAGAGCACCTCATTAGCGTTTTTCAGTAAGATTATAAGCAATTTTACTTCAATGCTTAATGAACAGAATAGCAAGAGGTAATGACTGAACTCTAAGCACTTTAAGTCGAAGACGCATAGTTCATGTTAGAAGTGATAGGGAGTAACTAGACTATATGCATACACACTTTTTATTTTTATTTTTATCTTTTATATATATATAGGTTTTACTCAAACTCTCTTGGAGTTTAGCACAGATATTTGAACACTTCTTTATGCTTGAAGTACTGGAATGTTAAGAATGAATAAATGAATGAAAAACAACGTACATTAGGCACTAAGCTCTTAAATTGAGTTATAATGACTGAATGTATGTAAATATATATATTAGTTTGAATGTAAATGATGAGACATTTTATTTCTAGTCAATTTTAAAGAGAGTAACATTTTATCATAGACCAAACAAGGTTAAATTGTGTTTGTACCTTTAAACAGTAGATAGATAAAGTATGTAATAAAGTATGTAATGAGGTTTTAATTGCTGACAATTAGGGATTGTATTAACTGTATAAAAGGGCACTAGAGAATGATGTTAATAGATCTGAAGAAGCGTGCGTTCAAGCACGTGAAAGCGCTTATCTTCTGCAGTTTTAAGGAATAAAAGAATTTTTCTGATAACACTGGACTTCTCGTGGTGTATCCTGATTACTGTTCCAGTCTATTGAATATTTTTGTGCCTTGCAGCAGGATACTTTGGGAGAACTAGCGGTAATTTTGAAAATTGTTATTAATGTGATAATTTGTGGGGACATCACTCTCCTCAAAGGGGATGATGATGCATTTTTTGGCATTTAGCTTGAGGCCATATTTCTGGCACCAGTTATTTGTTTGGTTGAGACCCTCTTGTAGCTTATTCAGAATTGTTTTATTAAGTCAGTAATGTGAATTCTTTACTTTATTGCAAATTTGTTGAGTTATTTTTGTGGATTATAGTATTGCAGGACTGCTGATGTTGACATTTTACGTAGTTGGACTGCTGGAATGGTTTTCCCAGTGAGAAATCCTAGTGCTGTAGTGAATATCTGTTTATTGTAAATATATATATATATATTAACTAAGATGCTAGAGTTAACTGTTAGATTAGAGAATTAGAATTAGAATGATAATTAGAATTTTAAGGCAAATATTAGGCATTAGACAGTCACAGCCTTTAAGGCCAAACACAATGCCAGACACACTCGTCATTGGTGACTCCATAGTCAGACACACTGACGTCCCTCTCACCAGATTGAACAAGGAAAAGGTCACAGTAAGCTGCCTGTCGGGTGCTAGAATCCGCCACATAACGCAAGCACTCAGGTCTCTCAACAGCAGGTACAAGTACGACTCTGTCATTGTCCACGCTGGTGTGAATGACCTGAGACGTACCTCCTTAGACTACATGAAAAGAGACATAGAGGAGCTCTCTGATTATGTAGCCCAGGCAGGTATGACCCTGACCTTGAGCAGTATCCTACCTTCACCAAGAATGATGCCACAATACAGAGACAAGATGATCAGCTTTAATAATTGGCTTAAACTCTGGTGTCATTCAAAGGGGATCCAATATCTGTCTGCCTGGGATGACATGCTGGACAAGCCACGCTGCTTCGCAAGGGATGGCTTGCACCTGTCACCCCTGGGCTTCCGGATATTGGCAAAGGCTCTTGCCACCCCCATAGTGCCTTTTTTAGGCAAGGCTCAAATTCTAAACCTACCACCCTAGAACACAAAAAGGAAAAACTAAGGGTAATGCTGCTCAATGCCAGAAGTCTCAACCTCAAGATGCACGCACTCGAGGCCCTTCTCAGTATGGAGAACATCGATGTCTGTGCTGTGACTGAAACCTGGTTCAAGGCTCCCGAGAGCACCCCAGCACTATCAGGCTTTACCTCTTATCATGCGTTCCGGCCCCAAAATCTGGACAACACCAAGAAAGGAGGGGGGGGTGTCTATATTCATCAAGAACACCCACACCTCAAGGTTGGTGGCAACGCACGATGCATCGGAGACTATCCAGGTGCAACTAACCATAGGCAAGACTGCTCTGCAATTTGTAGCATGTTACAGGCCACCCTCTCAATCTCAGAAACCTCACATAGCTTTCCTGAAAACACTGGAGGGGATAAATGTATCTCCAAACACCATCATACTAGGTGATTTCAACTACCCGAATATAGACTGGGATCACTACTCTAGCCCCAACAATCTAGCCCAAAGGTTCCTAGAGTTCATAAACTCAAATGCCATGGAACAATTCCCACAAGAGGAGATAACATACTAGATCTCATCATCACGAACATGGGGTCACAATGTTCAACACCGGAAGTATACCCTTCACTGGTGAGATCAGACCATAAACTAATCTCACTGGAAGTCCACATCCCACCCCCACCTGAGATAAAAAAGACCACAGTGAAGAACTTCTCAAAAGCCGACTTCACACTTCTAAAGGCTAGTGTGGTCTCTTTTATGGCCCCCGAGACTGTGGAAACCATTACTCAAACCACTGAATCACTTACAAATGCCTTCTACCAGCACCTACAGGACTGCATGGGTCAGGCAATCCCAAACAAAACAAAGACCCTTTGTACCAAAGGCAAGCGTCCAGTTTGGTGGATCCCAGTCATAAACAAGCTCTACAACAAAAGGAGGAAGCTACTACAAGATAGAGCAAAATCCTTAAAAGGGAAAACACCTTTGATCATTATAAGTAAAAAATTAAGATCTCTCATAAAATCATCCAAAGCAAATTTTGAGAGAAAGGTCAACAAGGACTCAAAGGACAATCATAAGGCCTTCTTTAGCTATGTTAGAAACCTGGGAGGAAACTCCCAGATATGCTCAGAAATAGTTCAAAATGATGTAAAAATTACTGAACCTACAGACATTGCCAACATACTGGCTGACAGGTTCAGTGCAAACTCCTCCCAAAAGGTGAGATATCTATACCAGAGAATTATAGCCCCCCAAACATCTCAAACGCTCAGGTGAGAACTGCTCTCTCCAAGGCAAAAAACACAGCATCCATGGGACCAGATGGTGTCCCCGGATGTGCGCTCCACGAACTCAATGAGGAATTAAACCTGCAGTTAGGGCAACTGTTTAATCTTAGCCTCACCTCAGGATACGTGCCTAAGGAGTGGCGTACGGCAACTGTGGTCCCACTTCACAAAGGAGGTGCCTCCACCGACCCGGGAAATTACCGTCCCATCAGCTTGACAAGCTTGATCTGCAAAGCTATGGAGAGGATCATAATGGAACTCATAAATAAAGACATAGGAGACTTGCAGACTTTGGATCCGACCCAGTTTGGCTTTGTCAAGGGCAGATCATGCCTTTTAAACCTGGTGGACTTTTTCGAAACAGTCACCAAGGCCATTGATGAGGGAAAGGCAGTCCACACAGCCTACCTCGACCTGGCAAAGGCTTTTGACACAATACCCCACTCAGGTATCACTGAAAAACTCATCAGCTTAAATGTAAACCCATACATCACAAGATGGGTTGCAAATTGGCTAAGTGACAGAACCCACAGGGTCAGAGTTGCTGGCGCCATGTCAGACTCAAAGCCTGTCACAAGTGGTGTCCCACAGGGCTCAGTCCTGGGCCCTCTCCTGTTCGGCATCTACTTTTCAGAAGTACAAGCAAACACAGGAGGATTATGGCTGACAAAATTTGCAGATGACTGCAAACTGGGCCATAGTTGAGAACACATCTGACACAGATATCCTTCAGAAGGGTCTTATAGAAACGGAAAACTGGTGCCAGAACCATGGCCTAATGTTAAACGCCAAAAAATGCATAGTCATACCCTTCGGGAAAAACAAGGTTACCCCTAGCTACCATATAGGCGGCAACCCACTAAGCACAGAAGAGGTTATCAGGGATCTGGGTACCCAGGTTGACAGTAACCTTTCATTTGATACTCACGTTGCCAAAGTAGTTAGGAAGACCTTCTACATTGCCCACCTGATCATGAAGGGATTCGCATCTAGATCAAGGGAAGTCATCGTCCCCCTGTACTCATCACTCATCAGGCCAATGATGGAGTACAATGCCCCATTCGGAATGTATCTGACACGACACCTGCAGCAACTGGAAAGGCCCCAAAAGTTCCTCACCAAAAGGATAAAGGGTCTCAAAATATGTCCTATGCTGCCCGACTGAAGGAACTTCAGCTCTACTCAGTCGCTACCGCTTGCTCAGAGGTGACCTGTGCCTGACATACAAGGCCATGTCCAACCCAGAATTGATGAACATGCTTCACCTCAAAAAATCTAGATCCCTCAGAACTACAAGGGCGGAGACTTAAACCTTGACACGGTTATTAATAGGACGTGCTGGAGGGACAGATTCATCACCCAGAGACTCCCTATGCTGTGGAACAAAATCCCGGTACATGTGAGGCAGAGCACCTCGCTGGCTTTGTTCAAGAGAAATCTTGACCAATGGATGGGAGATCGCAGATATACCCCAGGGATTATCTCATTGTCACTGCTTGACAGAGGCACAGCAAAATAATGGGCATAGTATCCTCCAAACTAAAGGGGTGGCGAAAGCCACAAAACTCTGGCTAGGCTTATAAATGCCCTTGGGCAGATAGCCTAGTATGAACCTATGAACCTATGAACCTATTTATTACATTTATTCATTGTTCAAATGCACCTAAAGTACAGCCAGGAGGTCGATTGTGGTCTTCCGGAGCAACAAAAGAGTTAACTATATAATATATTTTATATGCGGCCCCAAGACCATTTCTGTTCACTCAATACGGCCCCAGCAAGCCGAAAGGTTGGACACCCCTGACCTAGCAAGTCTGTGATACCTTCAAAACAAGAAAAAAACTCTTCAGTTCTTTTGGAGAATGTCAGTAATATAAATATGATCGACACTAAATCTAGTGACAAAAGCCTGCATGTAGCTTTTTTTAATGGAATCTAAAACAAAATTATCCACTCTGCCGTGCCTCAAAAGGGGTGAATAAATACCTTGTTGCCTTTTAGAAATAATTTTGTCTTTTAATTTGATCACTATATTATCCGGGTAACCCCTAGAGGAAAACATGTCAGCTAGCTTGTCACACTGCACAAATAAGTCAGTGTCATCAGAGACCATTCTCGCTAGCCTGACAAACTGTCCCTTTACTATCCCTACATTTCTGATGTTCTGGGTGGGAGCTGGAGTTTTGAAGCAGGCTATTTGAATAAAGGTGCTTCCTATACACATTACTTACTAACTCAGGCATTTACTGATTAAAGCAAGAGATTGTTTACTCCAGTTGTGCTCTCACTGAGGCATTACAATCAATCTCATCAAATCTCAATTACAAACTAACTCAAGTGTTAGAATTCATAGAGGCCTTGCTCGAAAATTTATCAATGACAGCCTCCCTTCCCCTGCCAAGGGTACAAACTATAAGATTTCAAGTCAAAAAGCTAATTCAGAACTCTTCACTGTCAGCCTGACTGATTCTACAGGCGTTAGGGTTGATGTCTGCTGTGATAATTATGGGTCCACTGGCAAGATACCATTTGAGAATTCATCAGTAGACCCTGGCAATTCAGTGGTCCATTCAGTACCAGATTTCACAAGGTCACCCATTTCTTCAGCCCAAGACCAAAGTGACCATGGATGCATCCCCCCCACCCAAACTGGGGACTTGAGAAAGACATTCCAACACACCTAGTCCCCAGAAGAGGCCAACACACATATCAATGTCCTAAAAATGACAGCAGTTCTCCTAGCATTGCAGGCCATTCAAGACTCTTTCCCTTCAGGCACTATTGTGACTCATACAGACAATATGTCGGTAGTCTGGTACATCAACAAACAATGAGGAACCAGATCCTACCCCTTATGTAGACAAGCTCTGAGATTTCTGGTAGGAAAGCACATTCCAGTGAAATCCAACATGATAGCAGACAATTTTAGCAGGTCCACTCTATTACCTCATAAGTGGTCTCTAAACAGGAAAATTGCAGAAAAGATATTTTGCCAATGGGGCCAGCTGTGCTGTGAACTTTTAGCATCTCCTCTCAACAGAAAGTGCAGCAGGTTCTTTGCCCTGATTCCCCCACTCTGGGGAGACAAAGAGAGATGCTCTTTTCCATGAATGCCACCCCCCCGTCTCCTTTATGCTTAGTCCCAACTCCTCTAATCACCAAATTTCTCCAAAAAGTATCTTAATTGAAGAGCACATTCATCCTCATTGCCCCTTACTGGCCTCATCAGATTTGGCCTCCCTTCCTCTGGCCTCATCTAATTCATCCTTCTATGGATCCTCAATCCAATTCCAGATCTTCTGTCTCATCTGACAGAAATGATTCATCTGGACATTTGGGCCTAAAGCTGACTGCATGGTTTCACCAATTCCATTGATAGCTAGACTACCTAGGCTGTACTCCCCTGTCTATCACATCATATTGTCTTCCCACAAAGCTTCAACTAGGAAGATTTACAAAAATAAGTGGAAAATATTTGCTGTTTGGGCTCAGGAGAAAGACACTGATCGCTTTTCAGCGCCAGTACCCGAGGTCTTGAATTTTTGGCTAATATTTTTAATGAAGGGGATAGTTCTTCAATAGTTAAATTACAATTGGCTGCTATTTCTAATTTTCATGTCAGAGTTGACAATTCTTCCTTAGCTTCATCTCGACTATGTAAGGCATTTATTAAAGGAACCTTTTTACTGAAACTTCCCTTTAAAGATCCTACTCCACCATGGGATATGAACCTAGTCTTACAAGGCCTGATTCAATCACCATTTGAACCAGCTGCTAAATGTGAACTAAAAGTTTTTAACGTGGAAAAAAATATTTTTGGTAGCTATTACATTAGCTAGGAGAGTTTCAGAACTGCAAACCTCATCTTCCAAACACCCGTATATGATTTTTAATAAAGATAGAGTGTCTTTACGAATGTACACATCTTTTCTTCCTAAGGTGGTGTCAGGATCCAACATTAATCAATCCATCAACCTTACAGTCTTATTCCCAGTTTTTCCAACAAAGGGGAATACATTTTGAATTTGTTGGGCTTCACAGACAATTACGCTGCTATCTGCATAGAACTGACAAATTCAGAAAGTCAGATTGATTATTTGTCTCCTTTTCAGAATTGAGATTGAGTACACCAGCTACCAAAATAACCTTAGCTAAGTGGCTAACTGATTGCATTTCTTTAGTGTATAATAAATTGGGTTTGTCCCTGCCAAAACCTTTGAGAGCTCATTCAACTAGATCCATGGCAACCCTCTTCAGGACTTCTATCCAGATAATCCACTGATGATATTTATGCTGCAGCCACTTGGGCTAATCCTCATAATTTTATTGCTCATTACAAAACTGATCTGGTCTCTAGGGGAAGCGCAGCCTTCGGCTCAACAGTACTCATGAATATCCTTTAAGAGTCCACCTGGGATTCAGGTAGCTGTGGACTCTGTCCCATATTTTGAGGAAGGAATGACAATTGACAACATCAGATAAAGAAGTTGTTACTCACCATGACATTCCATCTGTGTATCCCATTTTCATTCTTCCTCAACCTCCCTACCTCCACCCCATACCTTTTGTGGTTTATGATTTCTGGAACAACAAGAGAAAACTGGAGGAGCCAATGTTCCTTTTTTTGAGCTTCAGATAGTGGTTTCTCATATGCATCCATTGCTGTTTAGAAATAAAAAAGAAGAAACAAGATTTGAGGTATTGATGGGGACTACAGCATTTTAGGGAAGGAAGGAGCTTGACAGTTTGCAGTAGGCTAAGAGTTGTAAAAAGCAGCCAAGTCGTATCCAAGGATTGGATCCAAACCCACATGTTGAGGAAGAATGAAAATGGACAACACAGATGGAACGTTATGGTGAGTACATAACTTTTTTTTTCTGTCCTAAGGGATACCAGTTCTGATGCAAAACAATGTATGGATATCATTAGGAAAGAGCATGAAGCTCCAAAACTCTTCTCAATAAAGTAATGGCAGCCATAAGAGCAGTCTTCCATGATAACTATTTGATATAAATCAAACTTCCTGGATCAAAAGGGGATTTCATCAGGCTCTCTTAAGACAAAGTTCAGATCCCAAGCCTGGTCTGGTTTAATTAGCAGGTGTCTGAAAAGAAAAATACTTTTGATGAAGGCCTTAGATGATTGGTATGCCATCAGAGAATGATTAGGAAAGCTTTAATGGTAAGCAGAAATAATTGCCAGACATAGTTTGATCAAAGAGTAGCTTGCTCTTTTTTATACAGCTCTATTGGAAATGTCAAAACTACTTCTAATAATGCCAATTTTGGTGAGATACTCCTACTAAAGGCCCAAATTAAAAATGTTCCTGTTTTCCATTATAAATTCTTCTTGTTGAGATTTTTATGAGAAAACGTAATGAATATGATAACATCTAGAGGGAGCCGAGAGCTCCTAACGATTACTGGAAGTAGAAAAACCAAGCAGTTCATCAAAGGGACTGAATATCCTGGAAAGGCTGTCCACACGTGTGACCTAGTACAGCAGAGCTTTGCGAGAGAACAGGTTTCTTCTTCAGGTAAGGCAACCAGAGGAAACCATGTCTGTGCAACTAAAAGGGTACTGTGAGAATCAGCTGAGTCTTGCAAGTTCTGCCCTTCTGTAGCAGACTTTGTAAAAGTCAGAGGTTGAAAACAGTACAGGAGACCCAGGGGGTCAGTTGTGGGTGAATGTGTCTCTGGGTGTATATCCATCTTGGGGAACTATGCTAATGAGTTAACAGCATTTGGTATTGCTGAAGTAAAAAGATCACAGTAAGGTGCCCTCTACTTCTTAAATATGCTGTTTGCTATTCTGATATTCAGGCAATTTCTGTGGAAGCAGTATCTGTCTGCTTAGCTTGTCCGCATTTACATTGGCAGACTATGGCATATGCATCGCAATTAGAAAGCATTGTGAGGTGATGGCCCATTCCCCTACTCTCATTGCTTCCCTGATTAATGGGTAAGACTGAGTTCACTCTTGCTTGTTCACATACCGTACTGTCTTACTGTATAGCAATTGCACCTCAAGGGAACACATCTCGAAATGCCTACAATGCTAACAGTCTCACCTGGCATACATGTATGTGCAGACAGGCCTCTTCTGTGGTCCAAAGACCTTGTGCTGTCCTGTCTAAAACAGATGCCCCCCCCCCCACCCGAGGGTAGAAGCGTCTTTGATCTCCACTGCAAGTGGTATCGATTTGATGAATAGGGGTCCTGACAACACATTCTCTGGGTTCATCAACCAGACCAAGCTCTACCTGACGACCATCAACAACCTGATCCTGTGATACAATGGTTAAGTAGACTCACTCCATTGTACTCATAGCACCCCCTGCAAAATTCTCATGTTCAGCCTGTCATGGGGAAATATCTGAAAAGATGCTGCCATAAGTCCGAGAACTTACGAGGATTTGAGTTACTGATTGTTGAACTTGATGAGGCAGGATCAAGACCTCGTTATGTATGGCAACAACTCTGTCCTTTGGTAGACCCGCTAGATGGTTGCAGGTGTCTAAAGACTGCAACCTATATAAATGAGCTCTTACTGTCTGTGTTGGGACTTTACCCTTTTTTTTTTTTTTTTTTTTTTTTTTTTTGTTAACAAGAAACATCTTTACTGAATTATCACTTATGACATAGGTTATCATACATTTATATAAATTACAACAAACCATACTTAAGTACTTTCAGTTGCAAACATCACCGATAAACTTCTACATAGTCATTGCCAGTCAGTCATTAAATAGCTCAGTCGATTCCTGCCTTCCCCTTAAACCTCATTCTTCCTCCAAAACATTATTTTCCATGTACTGTTCCCACAATTCCCATTTTTTCTATGTAATTTGTTACTACAATTTTCTAAAGAGCCCACTTATAGGTCTTTTATCTCTGTTACTATATTCATTACTTCTAGCATGGTTGGTTTAGACTTTGATTTCCATTTTGTAGTAACTGCTTTTTTTGGAACTGCGGTGGTGGTGCTGCGGTAGCGTTGTTGCCTCACAGTAGGACGTTGTCCTGTTCGATTCTCAGCTAGAGCATCTTCTGTGTGGAGACATGCGTGAATGGGCATACCTTCGTTGAAGGTTGTGCGTCAGGGCCGGCAACTCGGCATGTAAAAAAATCTACTGCCAATCATTAGCGGACCGGAGTTCCCGCTGTGGCGACCCCTAACCGAGAAAAACCGAAAGACACAACAAGTAACTGCTTTTTTGGAAGCCAATCGAATTAAACCCAGCAAGGCCTTACTATATCTAGGCAATTTCAATTCTGTATCACTGCTCAAAAAATCATTTCCTTAGTTACACCAACACCCAGTATTTCTGACAAAGTAGTCTGCGGGAAATTTTTACTCTGCCAACTCAATGCACTCCCAAAAATATGTTCCCAATTACCTCTTTCTTCTCTACCACATCCCCAATGTTTGCAGTCTACCTGAGGAAAACTTCTTTGGAGACTGCTTGAGGTTGTTGCATATTTAGGAGCCATAAATGAATCAACCCATTGTTTCTTTGTGAATTGCTTATCCAATCTCTCTTCCCAATCCTTTCTAACCTCCTCTGACTTATTTTTAAGCTTAGCATGCAATATTTTATATGCCCTAATAATTATCCATTTTTAACAGCCACTTCTGTTTTAGATTCTACTGAAAACTTTTCCAGTGCTGGTTTACACCTAGGATCCCCCTATTCCTTTCAATTTGCCAATAGTCTGGTATCAAGCCGTAATATGGATGGCAGTCTCTAGTCTGCAGTCAAAATGAATGCTTAGCCTCTTCCCATTCAATTACCTTTCTCACTCTAATTATTTGATTCCAATACCTTGGTTCCTTTGTCAGTTTTCTCCAGTAAACTGCAGCACCATTTCACCTATTCTCTGTACTCCTAATTGCAGTCATCCCTATTGGCTGAATCTTCTTTTTCATTCCTATGTTGGCTTAGAATATTTTTACTACTTTATGAATATAATATTTTGTATGGTTATTTTTATTCTACTTAAAGGATCTGCATCCAAAATCACAGTGTCTCCTTATTTAGCGCGCTTTTTCGCTTGTATTCAACTCAGCACAGCTCCTCGTGGTGTCCTGCAGAGTTCTACAAGCAGCAGAGAGCAAAATAGTGACTTTTTCCTGATTTAAGTATTTTTTTCTGGCTTTTTGATTATTTACTGCTTAGCGACTGCATTTTCGCCTGTTTATACAGCTCTGCATTTTATTTAAAATGTTTTTTAGTGTTTATTAACTGTTTTGCACTTTTAAAAAAGTTATTTGTTGCTTAATTTTACCTGTAGGCTAACACACTCAAGTGCGCTAGCCGTTTAAAAGCATTTATAGCATTTACTGTCTGTTTTTCCTCTGTTTTCTGCAAAAAAAAAAAAAAATCTTGTTTTCCCGCCTTACTGAACTAGAATAGTCCATTCTTCAGAGTTTGCTGATCTCTGGACTTTGGCTTGGTTCCTGTGCTATTCCATATCCTTATTTGGATAAAGGGAAGCTTCTTTGTTCACCAATGGGAGTGCGGAGCACTGAGCAGCCTATTTGTCCCTAGAGCAGTGGTTCCAGCCAGAAACTTGTAGTCTATTGGCCATTTTGGGTCAATTCCTAGCTCTTTTCAACCCCCTGCTATAAAGCCCGCTTTAGCACGCTTTTGTGTGATTTAGCGCGGAGTTGCCCATAGAGCACCATCGGGCAGCGCCGGTTAAACAAGGTTAAGCTATTTCTGGCTCCGTAAAGTCTGCTCTTCAATTTTTCCCTTAGGACTTCTCTACTTGCAATCTAAACAGTCTATTCTCTATCTCAAAAGTTCAGCACTTGCTCCTAAAGCATTTTTATATAGGTAAAGTACTTGTATACTAAACAAAGTACTACATTAGCCTAGAATCCCCTTGAGTACCCATTTCCCTATAGGTCCCTTCTGACTCAGTTACACAGCAAACTTTTTCACTTTTTCTAGCATGTCGAAGGGTCAGTTGCTAGCGTCCTCTCCTGTTCAGCTGGTGAATCTGGGCATCTTGAGGCAATGTTACAATTGCCTCATGTACACAGACAACCCACTCCTTCTCCCACAAAACAAATACATGTGAGAGATGCAACTATATAGCCAAACTGGAGGCTGAGCTCTCTCAACTCAGGACTGGCAAGACCAGACAGGAGGAGAAGGAAACCACGCACACCACAAACCCAGTTTCACATAGAACTATCACAACTGCAAAACAAACACATAAACACACAAAGACATACTCGAGGCACTGATCAAAAATCTACCAAAACTACAGAGGCCTCCAAAGCAGACACCCAAGCAACTGCCACCTCAAGACATAAGACATGCAACACATAGTTCTCAAAGTCAGTGTGCTAAACAGTCACAGCCCTTAAGGCCAAACACAATGCCAGACACACTTGTTATAGGTGACTCCATAGTCAGACACACTGACGTCCCACTCACCAGACTGAACAAGGAAAAGATCACAGTAAGCTGCCTGTCAGGCACTAGAATCCGCCACATAACACAAGCACTCAGGTCACTCCACAGAAAGTACAAGTATGACTCAGTCATTGTCCATGCCGGTGTGAACGACCTGAGACGTACCTCCCTGGACTACATGAAAAGAGACATAGAGGAGCTCTCAGATTATGTAGCCCAGGCCGGTATGACCCTGACCCTGAGCAGTATCCTACCCTCACCAAGAATGATGCCACAATACAGAGACAAAATGATCAGCTTTAATAATTGGCTTAATTACTGGTGTCATTCTAAGGGGATCCAATGTCTGTCTGCCTGGGATTACATGCTTGACAGGTCACGCTGCTTTGCAAGGGACGGCTTGCACCTGTCACCCCTGGGCTTCCGGATATTGGCAAAGGCTCTTGCCACCCCCATAGTGCCTTTTTTAGGCAAGGCTCAAATGATAAACCAACCGCCCTAGAAAACAAAAATGGAGAAAAACTAAAGGTAATACTGCTCAATGCCAGAAGTCTAAACCTCAAGATGCACGCCCTCGAAGCCCTACTCAGTATGGAGAACATCGATGTCTGTGCTGTGACTGAAACCTGGTTCAAGGCTCCTGAGAGCACCCCAGCACTATCAGGTTATACCTCATATCATGTGTTCCGGCCCCAAAATCCGGACCGGACCACAAAAGGAGGGGGAGTATCCATATTCATAAAGGATACCCACACCTCCAGGTTAGTGGCAACGCACGAAGCATCGGAGACCATCCAGGTGCAATTAACCATAGGTAAAACTGCCCTACAGTTTGTGACATGCTACAGACCACCTTCTCAAACTCAGGAAACCCACACAGCCTTCCTGAAGACACTGGAGAGTATGAATGTCTCTCCAAACACCATCATATTGGGTGACTTCAACTACCCAAACATAGACTGGGAACATTACTCAAGCCCCAACACCCTAGCCCAAAGGTTCCTTGAGTTCATAAACTCAAATGCTATGGAACAACTAGTCACCATTCCCACAAGAGGAGAAAATATACTAGACCTGATCATCACAAACATGGGGACAAAATGCTCCACACCGCAAGTATATCCCTCATTGGTGAGATCAGACCATAAATTAATCTCATTGGAGATCCACATCCCACCCCTACCCCCAGCAAAAAAGACCACAGTGAAGAACTTCTCAAAAGCAAACTTCACACTTCTTAAGACTGGAGTGGTATCCTTCAAGGCGCCCGAGCCAGTGGAAACCACAACCCACGCTGCTGAAACCCTTACAAATGCCTTCTACGAGCACCTCCAGGAATCTATGGATCAAGCAATCCCTAATAAAATCAAGACCCTTTCCACCAAAGGCAGGCGCCCGGTCTGGTGGACCCCAGCCATAAACAAACTCTACAACAAGAGGAGAAAGCTACTACATGACAGAGCAAAATCCCTAAAAGGGAAGGCATCTCTGATCAATACTAGCAAAAAACTACAATCACTCATAAAATCATCCAAGGCCAACTTTGAGAGAAAAATCGCTAATGACACAAAAGACAATCTTAAAGCCTTCTTTAGCTATGTTAGAAACCTGGGTGGAAACTCCCAGATATGCTCAGAATTAGTCCAAAATGATAAAAAAATCACTGAACCCACAGACATTGCCAACATACTGGCAGACAGGTTCAGTGCAAATTTCTCCCCTCCCTCCCCCACAAAAGGAGAAATATCTATCCCACCAGAGTCTAGCCTCCCAAACATCTCAGATGCCCAGGTGAGAGCTGCTCTCTCTAAAGCAAAAAACACAGCATCAATGGGACCGGACGGTGTCCCCGGTGGTGTGCTACATGAACTCAATGAGGAACTAAACCCACACATAAGGCTGCTGATTAATCTTAGCCTTACTACAGGATACGTACCCAAAGAATGGCGTACGGCAACTGTGGTCCCACTCCACAAAGGCGGTGCTTCTACGGACCCTGGAAATTACCGCCCCATAAGCTTGACGAGCCTTGTCTGCAAAGCTATGGAGAGGATCATAATGGAACTCATAAATAAAGACATTGGGGACCTACAGACACTGGATCCTACCCAATTTGGCTTTGTCAAGGGCAGATCCTGCCTCTTGAACTTGGTCGACTTTTTCAAAACAGTCACTAAGGCCATTGATGAGGGTAAGGCAGTTCACACAGCCTACCTTGACCTAGCAAAAGCGTTCAACACAATACCCCACTCGGGCATCATAGAAAAGCTCACCAGCTTAGATGTAAACCCATATGTCACAAGATGGGTTGCAAACTGGCACAAGGACAAAACACACAGGGTTAGAGTTGCTGGTGCCATGTTAGACTCTAAGCCGATCACGAGCGGTGTCCCACAGGGCTCAGTCCTGGGCCCCCCCTCTTGTTCGGCATTTATTTTTCTGAAGTGCAGGCAAACATAGGGGGATTGTGGCTGACAAAATTTGCAGATGACTGCAAACTGGGCACCATAATTGACACTCCATCAGACACAGACATCCTCCAGAGAGGTCTCATAGAAATGGATAACTGGTGCCAGAGCCATGGCCTTAAGCTAAATGCCAAAAAATGTACAGTCATACCCTTTGGGAAAAACAAGGTAACCCCTAATTACCACATAGGTGGTAATCCATTAAACACGGAAGAAGTTATCAGGGACCTGGGGACCCAAGTTGACAGTAACCTCTCTTTTGACACTCACATTGCCAAAGTGGTTAGGAAGACCTTCTACATTGCCCACCTGATCATGAAGGGATTCACATCCAGATCAGAAGAGGTCATTGTACACTTATCAGACCAATGATTGAGTACAACGCCCCATTCGGAATGTACCTTACCCGACACCTGCAGCAGTTGGAAAGACCCCAAAAGTTCCTCACCAAAAGGATAAAGGGGCTCAAACATATGTCATACGATGCCCGACTGAAGAAACTCCAGCTCTATTCAGTCGCATACCGTCTGCTCAGAGGTGATCTGTGCCTGACATACAAGGCCATGTCCAACCCGGAATTAATGGACAAGCTCCACCTCAAAAAATCCAAATCCACCAGAGCCACGAGAGCAAGAGACTTAAACCTCAACACGGATATAAATAGGATGTGCTGGAGGGACAGATTCATCACCCAGAGACTCCCTACACTATGGAATAGAATCCCAGTCCATGTGAGGCAGAGCCCCTAACTGACTCTGTTCAAGAGAAATCTTGACGAGTGGATGGGAGATCGTAGGTTTACCCCGGGAATCATCTCTGTATCACTGCTGGACAGAGGCTCAGCAAACTAATGGGTATAGTATTCTCATCCTAAGGGGTGGTGAAAGCCACACACACTCTGGCTAGGCTTATAAATGCCCAAGGGCAGATAGCCTAGTATGAACCTATGAACCTATTTCTTAAGCCCCCCCCCACAAACACACACACCATTTCATCATCATAATCATTTAAATTGATTTTAACTGTGGCAGGAATATTAACTGAACTGGAAGGTTTGACTCTGCTCTTCAGTTATATTAACTGAACTGGAAGTCTGTCAGTGTTTGCTGAATTTTGTTATTTGCTATTAATTACAGGTGTGGGGGTAGCCACATTCTTTGATTTCCTATCCTTGCCTATTTAAGTGGTACAGTGTGAAATATTTTCTGCTTAAAAACCTCAGCTTTGGCCTGATAAGAACTTGCTGTATTCAACTGGACGTATAAGAGAATTTAAGTACCTTTATCTGCACTTTTTTTAAAAAAAAATAAAGTATTTAAATTGATTTTAACTGTGGCAGGAATATTAACTGAACTGGAAGTTTTGACTCTGCTCTTCAGTTATATTAACTGAACTGGAAGTTAGTGTTTGCTGAATTTTGTTATTTGCTAGTAATTACAGGTGTGGGGGTAGCCACATTCTTTGATTTCCTGTCCTTGCCTATTTAAGTGGTACGGTGTGAAATATTTTCTGCTTAAAAACCTCAGCTTTGGCCGGCTAAGAACTTGCTGTATTCAACTGGACGTATAAGAGAATTTAAGTACCTTTATCTGCACTTTTAAAAAAAAATACAGTATTTAAATTGATTTTAACTGTGGCAGGAATATTAACTGAACTGGAAGTTTTGACTCTGCTCTTCAGTTATATTAACTGAACTGGAAGTTAGTCAGTGTTTGCTGAATTTTGTTATTTGCTAGTAATTACAGGTGTGGGGTAGCCACATTCTTTGATTTCCTGTCCTTGCCTATTTAAGTGGTACAGTGTGAAATATTTTCTGCTTAAAAACCTCAGCTATGGCCGGCTAAGAACTTGCTGTATTCAACTGGACGTATAAGAGAATTTAAGTACCTTTATCTGCACTTTTTTTTTTTTTTTAAAATACAGTATTTTAATTGATTTTAACTGTGGCAGGAATATTAACTGAACTGGAAGTTTTGACTCTGCTCTTCAGTTATATTAACTGAGCTGGAAGTTAGTCAGTGTTTGCTGAATTTTGTTATTTGCTAGTAATTACAGGTGTGGGGGTAGCCACATTCTTTGATTTCCTGTCCTTGCCTATTTAAGTGGTACAGTGTGAAATATTTTCTGCGTAAAAACCTCAGCTTTGGCCGGCTAAGAACTTGCTGTATTCAACTGGACGTATAAGAGAATTTAAGTACCTTTATCTGCACTTTTTTTTAAAAAAATACAGTATTTAAATTGATTTTAACTGTGGCAAGAATATTAACTGAACTGGAAGTTTTGACTCTGCTCTTCAGTTATATTAACTGAACTGGAAGTTAGTCAGTGTTTGCTGAATTTTGTTATTTGCTAGTAATTACAGGTGTGGGGGTAGCCACATTCTTTGATTTCCTGTCCTTGTCTATTTAAGTGGTACAGTGTGAAATATTTTCTGCTTAAAAACCTCAGCTTTGGCCGGATAAGAACTTGCTGTATTCAACTGGACGTATAAGAGAATTTAAGTACCTTTATCTGCACTTTTTTAAAAAAAAATACAGTATTTAAATTGATTTTAACTGTGGCATGAATATTAACTGAACTGGAAGATTTGACTCTGCTCTTCAGTTATATTAACTGAACTGGAAGTTAGTCAGTGTTTGCTGAATTTTGTTATTTGCTAGTAATTACAGGTGTGGGGGTAGCCACATTCTTTGATTTCCTGTCCTTGCCTATTTAAGTGGTACAGTGTGAAATATTTTCTGCTTAAAAACCTCAACTTTGGCCGGCTAAGAACTTGCTGTATTCAACTGGACGTATAAGAGAATTTAAGTACCTTTATCTGCACTTTTTTTTTAACAAAATACAGTATTTAAATTGATTTTAACTGTGGCAGGAATATTAACTGAACTGGAAGTTTTGACACTGCTCTTCAGTTATATTAACTGAACTGGAAGTTAGTCAGTGTTTGCTGAATTTTGTTATTTGCTAGTAATTACAGGTGTGGGGGTAGCCACATTCTTTGATTTCCTGTCCTTGCCTATTTAAGTGATACAGTGTGAAATATTTTCTGCTTAAAAACCTCAGCTTTGGCCGGCTAAGAACTTGCTGTATTCAACTGGACATATAAGAGAATTTAAGTACCTTTATCTGCACTTTTTTTTTTAAATACAGTATTTAAATTGATTTTAACTGTGGCAGGAATATTAAATAAACTGGAAGTTTTAACTCTGCTCTTCAGTTAGTCCCCACCCACCCTCCCTGGTTTTGTTTTGATGTTAATCTTAGTGGCCTTGAAACTGCCCGCCCCACTTGTAAATTTGTGTTTGGATACTCCTTCTGGGCCCATCTCATTTGCTCACTCAACTGAGTGCAGTGAGATCATATTCTGATTTCAGGCACTGCTACTGTGTACAAAGAGAGCATCTGGGAAAAAAAATTTAAGCTTGTTTCCTGCCTTTCCTGTTAAGTGGTATAGACTATTTGTATGCTTCTGAGCCCCCAAGCCCTACTGTGTTGGAGGGAAGCCTTCTAACTTAGTTTTTTTTTTCTTATAACTAGCCAGTTTTCTAGTTTCAGCACTCAAATCTGTTTCTTTGATCTCAGCACTTGTTCAGAAAAAAAAAAAAAAATGTCATCTGCTTTTACTGTGCTTGTGTTTCTACCTACTTTATTTTACTTTTGCATCATCTTAAAAGTACTCAATTGTATTTATTACTGCTTGGTGTAACTCATTCTAAGCCTTTTGGTTTAAACACTTGGGCTTCGGACCAGTTGTTTTGCACTGGGAGGGTTTGTGGTCTGCACTGTAGTGGCAGAACAGGTAGCTTACATCCTTCTAGGTTGGGAACTGCTGATTGAGGGCTCAGTGTCTGTTATTCTAAAAGTGTATTAATTCTGGTTTAAGCACTTGGGCTTTCAGGCCAGTTATTTTACATTAAGAGGGTTCGTGGTCTGCACTCTTGTGGGAGGAGAGGCTGGACTCTGCCCTTCTGAGCTGGGAATTTCTGGTTAAAGGCTTATAGTGCATGCATATCTGAACTGCTTCTTACTGAAGTTGGTGCGCCATGTTTGCTGTGGCATAGACTGGATTCGGGCCTGCTGGATCTAGCTTTGTTTGTGTAACTTGAGCACTAATCCAGGCATTCTCTAAAGTATTCAATTGTATTTATTACTGCTTGGTAGTAATTTGATTAAAGTGTAGCTATCATTCTAAGTCTTTTGGATTAAGCACTTGGGCTTCAGACCAGTTGTTTTACATTAGGAAGGTTTGTGGCAGGACAGGTAGCTTTCATCCTTCTAAGTTGGGAACTGCTGACTGAGAGCCCAGTGTCTGTTATTCTTAGTGTATTAGTTCTGGTTTAAGCACTTGGGCTTCAGGCCAGTTATTTTACATTAAGAGGGTTCATGGTCTGCACTCTTGTGGGAGAAGAGGCTGGACTCTGCCCTTCTGAGCTGGGAATTTCTGGTTAAAGGTTTATAGTGCCTGAATATTTGAACTGTATCTTACTGAAATTGGTACACCTTGTTTGCTGTAGCATAGACTAGATCCAGGCCTGCTGAATCTAGCTTTGTTTATATGCTTGTTGTTGGTTTGCTTGTTATTTCCCTGGAATGCTAATTCCACCTAATACGCGGCTTCTCAGCGCTTCTGTGGATCACTAGTGATATCTGCATTGCTTACTGTACTTATTTCCTTGTTTCACTTGAAAGAAAGTTGCTGTTTGTCGTTTTTGCATTTAAGTTACCTGTAACACATTGCACTTAAGTTACCTGGCACTTGCTCACTAAAGCAATTATATAAGTCAGCACTAAAAATTAAAAGCACTACACCCTCACTCTCCACTGGCCCTTGTTTTCAATTATTAAGGAATTCCCAATATTATTCTAGCATGTCCAAAGGTCAGTTGTCAATCTCCTCTCCGGTCCAGCTGGTGAATCTGGAAATCTTGAGGCAATGTTACAACTGCCTCATGTACACAGACAACCCTCTCCTCCTCCCAACAAATTCCAACACGTGAGAGATGCAACCATATAGCCAAACTGGAGGCTAAGCTCTCTCAACTCAGTACTGGCATAACCAGTCAGGAGGAGAAGGAAACCACACTCACTACAATTCCAGTCTCACACAGACCTACCACGACAGCAAACCAAACACATAATCACACAAAAACATACTCGGAGGCTCTAAATAAAGATCTGCCTAAGCAGCAGAGACCTCCAAAGCAGACACCCAAGCAACCGCTACCCCAAAACAAAACACGTGCAACACATATCTCACAAAGCCAGTGTGCCGAACAGTCACAGCCCTTAAGACTAAACAACACACCTGATACACTTGTAATAGGTGACTATCATCAGGCACACTGACGTCCTGCTCACCAGGCTGAACAAGGAGAGGGTCACGGTGAGCAGCCTGTCGGGCATTAGGATCCGCCACATAACAGAAGCACTCAGGTCACTCCAAGGCAAGTACAAATATGACTCAGTCATTGTCCATGCTGGTGTGAATGACCTGAGACGTACCTCCCTGGACTACATGAAAAGAGACATAAAGGAGCTCTCTGAGCATGTAGCCCAGGCCGGTATGACCCTGACCTTGAGTAGCATCTTACCCTCACCAAGAATGATGCCACAATATGAAGACAAGATGATCAATTTCAACAATTGGCTTAAGTACTGGTGTCATTCAAAGGGGATCCATTGCCTGTCAGCTTGGGATGATATGCTCAACAAGCCACGATGCTTCGCTAGGGACGGCTTGCACCTGTCACCCCTGGGCTTTCGGATATTGGCAAAGGCTCTTGCTACCCCTATAGTGCCTTTTTTAGGCAAGGCTCAAAAGACAAACCCACCTCCATAGGTATCACAAGGGATAAGAAACTAAGAGTAATGCTACTCAATGCTAGAAGTCTAAACCTCAAGATGCACGCACTCGAAACTCTCCTTAGCATGGAGAACATCGATATCTGTGCAGTGAAAGAAACCTGGTTCAGGGCTCCTGAGAGCACCCCAGCACTACCAGGTTATACCTCATACCATGCTTTTCGGCCCCAAAACTTGGACCGAACCACAAAAGGAGGGGGAGTATCGATATTCATCAAAGATACCCACACCTCCAGGTTAGTGGCAAAGCACGAAGCATCAGAGACTATCCATGTACAACTAACAGTGGGTAAAACTGCCTTCCAGTTTATAGCCTGCTACAGTCCACCCTCCCAAACCCAGGGACACCACTTGGCCTTCCTGAGAACACTGGAAAATATGAAGGTCTCTCCAAACACCATTATATTAGGCGACTTCAACTACCCAAACATAGACTGGGAGCATTACTCTAGCTCCAACACCCTAGCCTAAAGGTTCCTAGAATTTATAAACTCAAATGCTATGGAACAACTTGTTACCACTCCCACAAGAGGGGAAAACATACTGGACCTGATCATCACCAACATGGGGACTCTATGCTCCAGACCAGAAGTGTATCCCTCACTGGTAAGATCAGACCATAAACTAATCTCACTGGATATTCACATCCCGACCCCACCCCCTGCCCAGAAAACCACAGTGAAAAACTTTTCTAAAGCAAATTTCACACTCCTCAAAACCGAGGTGGAATCCTTCAAAGCCCCCGGCCTGTGGAAAATACGGCCCAGACCGCAGAATCCTTTATAAATGCATTCTATGAACACCTTCAGGAATGCATGGATCATGCGATTCCGAATAAAACCAAGACCCAATCCTCCAAAGGCAGACGTCCTGTCTGGTGGACCCCAGCCATAAACAAACTATACAATAGAAGGAGGAAGCTACTAAATGATAAGAGCAAAATCCCAAAAAGGGAAGGCATCACTGATCAGTATTAGAAAATAACTACGGGCACTCATAAAATTGTCTAAGGCCAGCTTCGAGAGAAAAATTGCACAGGACACTAAGGATAATCACAAGGCTTTCTTTAGTTATGTTAGGAACCTGGGTGGGAATTCCCAGATATGCTCAGAATTAGTCCAAAATGACAAAAAATACACTGAACCCACAGACATTGCCAACATCCTAGCTGACAGGTTCAGCGCAAACTTCTCC
This sequence comes from Protopterus annectens, assembly GCF_019279795.1. Lineage (NCBI taxonomy): Eukaryota > Metazoa > Chordata > Ceratodontiformes > Protopteridae > Protopterus > Protopterus annectens. Next base: position 1,334,546,624 of record NC_056732.1, read on the forward strand.
CCCCCCTCCCCACCAAAAGGGCAAATATCTATCCCAGCAGAGTGCTGCCCCCCTGACATCTCAGATGCTCAGGTAAGAGCCGCCCTCTCCAAAGCAAAAAACACAACATCAATGGGACCAGACGGTGTCCCGGGCTGCATCCTACATGAACTCCAAGAAGAGCTAAACCCAAACATAAAACTACTGTTCAATCTCAGCCTTACTACAGGATATGTGCCCAAAGAGTGGCGTACACAAATGGGTCTAAGATTTGATCCTCAGATCCAACTCGGACGCATTTACAAAACTTCTGACCCTAAACTCAAGTTCCAGCCACTGCCCATAATGTTCTATTCCATCCCCAATTCCCCAGATCTCATTTGCTGCCATTGAGATAGGAAGAACGATCCAATACTCGAGCTGTAAGAGAGTTCTTTTTGGTATTATTCTTTTTTCTTTTGGCTATAGTTATTTTTCTTGTTTACTGTTATGATTAAAGCTACTTTCTTTCCTCCCTCCAGTTTTTGCTGGCACAAGGGTCTTTTCTTTCCTGTCGTTTCTCTTTCTACTTTCTAGTACAGTTCTTGGTACTTTGGCCTGTTAAAGTCTGCTATAATTCCTTTGATATTCAGACATAAATATCTTTGTTAAAAAAAAAAAAAAGTAAAGTAGACTTGCATTTTTCATATAACTTTTCTGTTGTAATATAACCTTTTTTAAGGTTTCTTTTTTGGCTGATTAAACCCTCTCTCTTCAGGGTTTATTATTATCTTTCCTTGTTCAGGATGTCCAAAAAACTGGAGAAACCTATGGGTTTCAAAAGTGCACTTCTTGTGGGCATAAGATGCTCAATTCTGATGCTTACAAGAAGTGCATATATTGTCTTGAAGCTGCCCACCTTGACTCATCTTGTGCTTTTTGTGCAACACTTAATCGTAGGGCGTTCTCAGATAGGAGAAATAAACTGACCATAAAAGGGCTTCTACCAGCTGCTACTGGGGTTCAAATCCCCCTCGAAGGCTTTGCAGCCTGTCTCAGAGTCTAGTAAAATGTCCATTCTGAGATCTCCAAGGGCTTCCTCTGAACCTACAGAAAAATTAAAGAAGCTCTCAGGTCCAATGTCTTCAGATCCAAGACCTTTGGCTGACCCTTGGATGCAAAACACTCACTTTGCATCTGGCTGGCTCAGCCCATGCTGTCTGCTCTCCTGCTCCATCCACCTCCTTCTCAGAAACTAAACCCACAACAGAGCCAACCAGCAGAGGTTGCATGCCTGAATTCATTCTGAAGCGAGTTTCGCCAGCCATGCCTTTGTAGTTATTTGAGATACCGAGGAAGCATTCAAGGCCCCTGTCCACGGCTTTGTCCATATCTTCAAGGAGTTTGACAGAAGCAGACATGGACAGGATGATGCAGAGCTTTCACAGGGCTCATATCCAGAGGGGGGGGGTCCTCCCAGCTCTGTTGCCTCTTGGATCCTGCCCAGCCAATTCATTCTCCTTCTCTGATCTGACTTGCAGTTCTGGAGTCCTAGGATCAAAGATCCCCAAGATGTTCAGCATCAGATCCGAGAAACCTTCCCTCCTCAATTCTGACAGTGCTTCTGATCAGCCCTTCTTTGATGCCTTTGGATCAGAATGGATCTCGGATCCAGAGGCAGATGCCAAGTCTGAGGAGTTGGAGTTGGTTACTACTTTGTAAAATCCATCCCTTCCCTTTGGTGCCTTGGCCCTGGGGAGCTTGGGTCTGATTCTCACTGGAGGGCCCAGAACCAGAGTTGTCCCTGACCTTCCTTCTACAGCGGCTTCAGCTCTGATAAAGGGGGAGAGGTTTCCCTGGAACTGTCAGCCTCTCAGGTAGTGGAAAGGGCTTTCTATTTGCATAGGCAGCTTTCCTCTCTGATCTCGGATCCTATCCCTTGCCCTTTATCGGGTCCAAGCTCTGACCCCATCATTTCTGCTGCTAACGGTCAGCCAGTTCCAGGAGGCCTCCACACAAGTTTCCCAGAGAGATTCCTCTCACCTTCTGACACCTGTCCTAAACACCCCAAGGAACAGAAACCTCAGAAGAGAACATGTAATAGGAGGCATATAAACTCCCCTATGAAATCTCTCAGGGAAGACAGCAATTCTGATAAGAGAGAAGGTTCTCCCAATTGACACCTGATAATGTCTCCTTTGAAGACATCCTGGAAATCTTCAAACAGAAGGGTGGTTGGTCTTCCCAGTCTCCTTCTCTTGAGGAATCAGTGTTCCTGGAGGCTTTTGGGGCTGGTCCATTTATGCGCTGGGTGAACCCCACCACAGCGGATGAACTTATTGACCTGGTTTTCTGCTGGGCTTGGAAGGAACTGGACACTGTCAACCCCATCCCCAAGCACATGGACAAGTTCTTAGTTCACCCTTCAGACAGACCTCCCTGGAGTAAGGGAATCTCAGGCAATGCCACTGTGGTGGTGGCAACCAATAAGGAGCTGGCTGAACAGCAACCACTAAGAAAGAGCTGACTGAACAAAGCTCCTCTGTCCATCCACTGAACAGGGAGTCCAGAGCAATAGACTGCATGTGTATGCCTCAGCTACATTCACACTGGGGTTGTTCAACTACCTGGTGCACTTCACTCATTTGCAAGACAGATTTGATCAAGAAGTTTTCTCTCTCTCTGTCTCTCTCTCTCTCTGAGTCCATATCTAAGAAGGTCTCTCCTCAACAGGCCACTCTACCGTCCATTTCCAATGCATCAATGAGGTTGATCTCCCATGTGGCAGAGGGCACCTCAAGAACAGCCAGTCCAGGCATAGCCATTAGGAGACATGCTTCAATGAGGTTATGCGACTTTGCGGAACCCTTTAAGGCGTCATTTGTTAATGCTTCCTCTGATGGCTCCTCTTTGTTCTGACCATCAGTGAAAGATGGACTCACTTGCAGTGAGTAAGAAAGAAAGACCCTATTTGCCACTGGAAAATTTTCTACCCCCCGACGTACTTTCTCTAGGAACCAGTGAGGTGGTAAGAAAATGTTGTTCCGTAAATCTTTGTGACCTTTTCAGGACTCACACAGGGATACTTCCTCCAGAAGCAGTGGAGGAGGTTTCAGTGGAAGACATCACACCCAGAATCAGAGGGGGTCCTCAAAATCAGGGCTTCAGAGACTCTTTCTCTAATAGGCCCTATCAGCGCTCCTGAGGCATTGTCTAACTGTCCACCTCTTGAGGCAGTCAAGGGTCATTTTTCCTTGTACCTGGATGCCTGGACAAACATTACAAACAATTCCTGGGTGCTAAAAATCATAGCCAGAGGTTACTACATACCCTTTTCCCTTCTACCTGCTGTCAAAAGGAAGAAACTCCCTGATGTTCCACCCAGTCAGAGGGAGTACGCAGCTTGAAAAATACAAAAGCTGCTACAAAAAAAAAAAAAAAAAAAAGAGTTATCCAGGAGGTCCCACCCGAACAGACAGAATTCAGAACTTGCTCCTGCTTCTTTCTAGTGCCAAAGAAAACAGGGAACCTAAGACCAGTTGTGGCTCTAAGCAATTTGAACCAGTTTGTAAAGAAGTCAATGTTCTGAATGGTTATGGTTCAGTCCCATCCTACCTCTTCTGGGCAAGGTTGATTGGATGTGCCCTATAGATCTCCAGAATGCATACTATCACATCAAAATAGATAGGTGCTCCAGGGACATCTGCACTTTTGGCTGGGAGCCCATCACTACCAGTTCAGAGCACTGCCCTTTGGGCTCATCACAGCCCCCCAGGTGTTCACCAAATGCATGGCAGTAGTGGCAGCTCACTTGAGACTCAAAGGATACCAGGTGATCTGATGATGTCAGTTTTCATTCATTCCTCAACATATGGGTTCAGATCCAACACTCAGATCCGAATCGGCCATTACTCCAGCTCTTGGGAGACCAAACACTCAGGCTCCTTTCCTACCCACAATGCACCATGCCTAACTTTCTTCAGATCTCATTTGCCGCTTTTGCAACCAGACTTGGTTAGCTACTGCTCTCGAGCATTCGTTTTAAGATAAGTGTATCTCTTCAAAGACTTTATCACTAATAGCTTTCTTTTGTTAAACTTATCTCTGTTTGATAACTAGGTACTTCCTGCCAAGTTTTTTTGCTAATCTTCATCTATATTTTTCCTATACACTTGTGAGCCTATTCTCAATACCATTATTGGTAGGCATTTCCTACCCCTGTATATATCCCTTGCAGTTAAGGTTGTTATAACTTTCCTTTTCCCCAAAAAAATTGCTATCTTTTTTTCTCTGCCCTTTTCCTTTTTTCTAGTGACAGTATTTATTTAGCTACTGTCTGAATAGATAGCTGGGTTCTTTTGCAAACATCTGATTGTTCAGTATTTCACCTGTTGCTATGTCTGAAAAAGGTTTTAAAAAATGCACAAATTGAGGGCAAAAGATTCTATTTACGGATGCCCACTCTTTATGCATGTACTGTTTAGGTGCTGAGCACTTAAGACTAGGAATGTGACATTTGCAGTGGGTTCAACCCAAGTGCCTTAACAGAAAGGAGAAATAAATTAATACTGAAAGGCCTTCTGACAACTACCTTTTCTCAGGCCATCACCAGAGTCCAATCTCCAAAATCTAAATCCAAGGACCCATCAAAAAGGTCCAAGTCTTTGGATTCTATGGCTTTGACTTTCTTTGAGCCAAGGAAAAAGAAAACAAAATCAGATCAGATATCCCCTGCGATCCAACCGTCCTCAGATCAGATGAGTTATCTGGCTAGTCCCTTTTCCAATCTGAAAAAATGTACTATAGATTCGAAGTCCCTGTATCTGAAGCTTTTGCCTCGAACTGTGTAGTCACCTTCAGTGGATCCGGTATCACCCAGGATGCCCTCCCTTTTTCCTGAGCAGCACTCTAAGCCCTCTTAAATGGTTCAATAGTGTCCTCTTGTTCCTGCAGAAGTCTCATGGAGGCCAATGTGGAAAGAATGGTGAGGAGATTGTTCAGTTTCAGAAGGGAGTCTTCATGGTTCCTACCCCCTTTGGTCAGGAACATCATCCATCAAAATTACTCCACCGGTAGCTGATCCTCCTCTAACCCAATCTGTGGGGTTAGAGTCCTAGGTTCCAAGTATTCTGGGCCCTTCTGTATCAGATCTGAAGAGAGTTTTCTCTTTGGATCCAACAGTTACTCTGAGCACTCCTGCCCTGACATCTTTGGATTCGGATGACTCTTGAAGCTGAAGCTTTCAGGTCAGATCCAGGGGAATAAAATCAACTCTTAGGTTTTGAGAGCTGTCTCTTCCTCTCAGATCTTCAGCGTTGGATAGCTCAGGTCTAGCTTCTGCCTTGGGCATCCAACTCTGGGAGAGGAGGGAAGTGGCGGACCAGCAACTCATTTTCTTGGCTCCGTTGGCTTCCTCCTCTCTGGAGTGGTTGGCTTTCGATGTCGTGAAGAGGGTTTTCTCTGCTCCAGCAGGTCAGGAGGGTCCTTCTCCCTTGTATCCACCCTCGATGTCTCAGACGCCTTTGCACAAAGATCCTCAGCATTATACACCATTGGGACAGCCAGCTTCCAGACTACCCAGCCGGGTACTGTCACCTCTTCTGATAGCTCTCTGGATCATACCACTGAAGAAGTCCCTAGCAAGAGGATGTGCAAGAAGAGGCACCTGGACGCCCCACAGGAGTCTGTCACCGAGAATACTGACTTTAATGAGGGAGAAGAGTCTCCCAAGTCACACTCATGATGTCTCATTTGGAAATACCCTTGAGATCCTGAAACAGAAGAGTGACTGGCCTTCCCATAATCCAACTCCTGAAGAATCTGTGTTTCTGGAAGCTTTTGGGACTAGCCCATCTACCTCCTGGGTCATTCTACCTGCTGATGGACTTTGACCTGGTTTCTAAGCAGGCATGGAAGGAAACTGATACAACAGAGCTAATTTCCAAGAGACTGGACAATATACTGGCACCACTGGTAGGAAGAGAACACTGGAGTAAGGAAGTACCAGTTGATGCCATGGTCATGATGGCAGCTACTAAAAAGGAACTACCAGAACACAGTTCCACTATCAATCCCCTAATAGAGAATCTAGGGCTCTGGACAGATTTGGGAAGTGAGCATATTCTTCAGCGACTCTTGCTATCCAATCGCTGAACTATTTGGCACATTTCACGACACTGCAAAGGGACTTAATTATTGAATTTTCAAACTCCCTTTCAGGGACCACTACTGCAGAGGCTCAAACTTCTGTGGCTTCACAGTTGGCTATCCTTCAATATAATGCAAATTCTTTCATGAGGCTCATTTCACATGCTGCAGAAGGTGCCTTCAGGGCTTTGGGTTCAGGCATTTCCATTAGGATGCATTCCTGTATGATTTTGTGGAGCCCTTTAAGTCATCTTTCATCAATGCTCCCTTTGATGGTTCTTCTTCGTTTGGCCCCACAATGAAAGACACGCTCTCCAGGTGTAAGAAGGATGGAAAGACCCTATCTGCTGTGGGCGTATGTTTTTTGACCCCTCAACAGACCTTTTCCAGAAATCAATGGGGAGGTCAAAAGATGCAGTTCAGGAAGCCTCGGTCTTTTCATGGACACATGTGGATGTAGTTCCCCCAGAAGCAGAGGGGGCATGGATAATGGTAGATGATACCCCATGGTAGAGGAGGCCCACAAAACTGAGGGTCTAGAAATACATTTTCAGACAGACCCTATCAGCGCTCCTGAACAGAGGCCCGATTGCCTTCCTCTGGAGGCAGTCGGGGGTCACTTATCTCTGCACCAAGAAGCCTGGCTAAACATAACACTTGGGTGCAGAGAATCATTTCCAGAGGTTATATTATTCTCTTTTCTCTTCCACCCCTGTTACCCAAGAAAATCCCTGATGTTCCACCCAATCAGAGGGAAGCAGCAGCACTAGAAATTCAAAAGCTGCAAGAAAAAGAGTCATCCAGGAGATCTCTCCACACCAAAAAGAATCCAGAACTTACTCAAGATTTTCTTTTAGTTCCAAAGAAAACAGAAGACTGGAGACTGATCTCAGAGTATTGAACAAATTGGTTTGGCACACCAGGCTCCAGATAGTCATGGTTCAGCCCATTCAGCCCTTTCTGATCAAGGATGACTGGATGCACTTAACAAGACCTTCAGAAAGAGTTGTTTTTGTGTCTTTCGGCTTTTCCCGGTTAAGGGTCGCCACAGCGGAACTCCGGTCCGCTAATGATTGGCAGTAGATTTTTACGTGCCGAGTTGCCAGCCCTGACACACAACCTTCAACGAAGGTATGCCCATTCACGCATGCATGTCGCCACACAGAAGATGCTCTAGCTGAGAATTGAATGGGACAACATCTTGCTGTGAGGCGACAACGCTGCCACAGCACCACCACCGCAGTTACCTTCAGAATGAGTACTAACTTATAAAAATAAACAGATGATCCAGAATGTACTTACTCTTCCATCTGGAAGCCAGTCATTAAAAGTTCAGAGCTCTGTTCTTTGGCCTCACCACAGACCCCAGGGTGTTCACAAAGTATACGGTAGTAGTGGCAACTCACTTGAGACTGCAGTGATTCCATGTTTGGATGGCTCATTACCACTTTGACCAGGCATCAACGGGTACAAGCCCGAGACTAAGTGTTGCAGACTTGTTCAAATCTTGGAATAACCATCAATTTATAGAAACAGTGATCAACACAGTATCTATGGTAGCATCACCTCCTCTTTCAAGAGTACAAACAATAGGAAAGCAGGTTAAGAAAATAATTTTCAGTACCAAAATTTCATCCCAGTCGATTCTATAGGCCTTGGGATCAATGTCAGTGACAATAGTCTTAGTTCCTACAGCAAAACATCACATGAGAATTCTGCAATGGATGCTACAAACACAATGGTCAATTCTCTCTCAACCCATGTCGACAAAGATAAGAATAACTCAGGTATGCAAAAATTATCTTTCCTGGTGGATGCAGTCACAACTGTTGCTAGGCCATCCTTTCATTCTTTTTCTGCCCAAGGCCATAGTGACCACAGATGCTTCCCAGATTGGGTGGTGGTGGTGGGGGCATTTTCCTGGGGAAGATAGTCCAAGGCACTTGGTTCCCTGAGGAAGCCAACTTACAATCAATGTTCTGGAAATGAGAGTGGTGCCTTTGGCATTGCAAGCATTCCAAAACTCTCTCCTTCTCAGAATAATTGTGATACAAATGGACAGCATGTTGGTAGTTTGGTACATAAACAAACAAGGAGGAACCAGATCTTATACTCTATGTCCAGAAACCGTGAGAGTGTGGGAATGGGTGAATTTTTCTAACTGCAATGCATATTCCATTGAAGTCCATAGTGATAGCTGACAAACTGAGCAGGTCCATCTTACTACCTCATGAGTGGTCTCTCAGCAACAAAGTAACAGACATGATTTTCCATCAGTGGGGCCAGCCTTGCTGCGATCTCTTTGCATCTTCCCTAAACAGCAAGTGCAGCAGCTTCTTTGCCATAGTCCCCCCTCCGGGGAAGTCACAGAGGAATGCTCACATGACTGGCCCTCTCCTAGTCTTCTATATGCTCATCTCCTGACTCCTTTAATTCCCAAATTCCTCCAGAAAGCAGCCAGGTTGAAGAGCAAAGTCATCCTCATCACACCTTACTTGCCTCGACAAATTTGGTTCCCCTTCCTTTGGCCTCATCTTCTGTACCCACCTTGGATTCTAGATCAGACTCCAGACCTTCTGTCTCACCCAACAGGCATGACTCATTCAGACACATCAAACCTCAAACTGACTGCATGGTTTCTCTAATTCCATTGATAGCCAGGCAACTTATGCTCTCTTCGCCTGTCCGTTCTATTCTGTTATCTTCCCAATGTTTGTAATTTAGAGCTTACTACTCAAGTGTACCAAATTTGTTCCTGTATTTCTCCATGTCATGATCACCTCTACTATATTCATACCTTGATTTTATTGTTTACCATCTACCATGTCTTTCTGTGGAGCTTTTCTGCCCGGGCCTCTGCTGAAAAAGGACTTTCCCGGTAAACAAATGTAAATAAATAAAATAAATAAACCCTCTACGGGGAAACTTTACAGAAGTAAATGGAAAAGATTTGTTTATTGGGCAGAGCAGAATCAGACAGAACCTTTACATTCTGTTCTTGAATTTTTAGCAAGTTTATTTAATAAGGGTGCTAGTTCATTGACTGTCGAAGTCCAACTTACAGCAATTTTGAATTTTCATGTGGATTTTCAGAATTCTTCCTACAAATTATACAAAGCAGTTTTTGAAAGGTACTCTTCTTCTTAGACCGCCCTACAAAGAACCCATACTGCCACAGGATTTAAATTTGGTACTGCAAAGCTTGACTTGACATGACTTCCCTTTGAACCTGCTGCTACATGCAATTTAAAATTCTTGACCTAGAAGACTATCTTTTTAGTTGCAATTACATCTGCTAGAAGAGTTTTAGAACTTCAAGCATCATCTTCTAAGCCCCCATACTTCATTTTCCACAAGGACAGGGTCACCTTATGTACCAATAATTCTTTCTTACCTAAGGTGGTGTCAGAATCCAACATTAATCAAACTATTAACCAGCCAGTATTCTTCCCAAACTTTACAAATAAAGGAGAATATATGCTGCGCTTACTGGGTGTTCATAAACAGCTACATTTCTACCTGCACAGAACCAAAGAAATTAGGAAGACAGAACAGCTCTTTGTTTCCTTTGTACACCACAAGATAGGTGAATCAGTCACAAAGGTGACTTTAGCTAGATGTTTTAGGATTGCACCTCTTTTGTCTATGCTAAACTGAATCTCTCCTTGCCAAAACTAATAAAGGCACATTCCACTAGATCTATGGCTACCTCCACTGTATTCCAGTCATGAGCTTCCATGGACGATATTTGTGTGGGTGCTACTTGGTCAAAACCTTTTACCTTTATCACACATTACAAACTAGATCTGGTCTTGAGGGGAAGAGTGGCTTTTGGCTCAACTGTATTCAGGAATAAGTAAACAAAGAAAGTGGAAAAAGTGCCAAAAGTAAACTGATAACCAAAAATAAGTTAATGTGTTCTGGATGTGCTTTACGTTTTTTTAATACTGTGTGCGATCAATAAAACAGTGGATTTTATTCTGGTGAACCTTCCAGTGCCATGTATTCAGGAATATCCATCCTTTGAGTCCAAGGTAACTGGGGACTCTGTCCCATAGGTTGAGGAATGAATGAAAATTGACAACATCAGAAAAAGAAGTTGGGTACTTACCATAATGTTCCATCTGTGTTGTCCATTTTCTTTTTTCCTCAACTCCTAACCCACCATCCCCCTTCATTTTTCACAAGTGACTTCTGAAGGAATGAGACCTTTAAGGACACCAAGAACACCATATGTCCCTTGTGTTGAATTCCAGTTATGGCAATTCCTTTATAGTCTCTTTCTCTCTCTCAAGCTGCAAGAAGGATCTGAGGGAAGTTAAGCATGGTAAATTGTGAGTAGGAAAGGAGCTCAAGAGTTTGTTGGTCTTCACAAGCTGGAGTAACGTCCAACTTGGATCCAAGTGTCATATCTGAACCCATATGCTGAGAAAGAATGAAAATGGACAACAAAAGATAAATGTTATGTAAGTACATAACTTCTTTTTTCCCTATCTAGATGTTTGGCTCCTAAGTGCACCATCCAGGCATTAACTTCTACAAGCCAGGGATTCCTTGCTCCAGATCTCCAACTACTTAGACATCTTAGTAAACCATGCCAAATCGAACCTAACTGCTGCATAGACTCTGGAATTTATAAGAACTCAACTGAATACTATGACTCAAGTGGCATCACTACTTCTTCATCGGATCCCATCATTGAGAAATCAGGTACAGGCCATATTGTCTCAACTGTCCCTTCCAGCAAAACTAGTACTACAAGCTCATGGATTGATGTCAGTTGCCATTCTTCTAGTTCCTCTAGCAAGATTCTTTATTCGAGTCCTTCAATGGAAATTGGTGGTGCAGTGGTCCATTCTTCAAAAGCATCTATCATTCCTCATAAGACTCAATGCAATCTGCAAATGGCATGTTCGCTAGTGGATTCAGTCAGATGACATGTCCCTGGTCAGGCTGTTCTCACTTCCTGCCCCAATCACGACAGTGACCACAGATGCTTCCCAAATGAGGTGGGGTGGGGGGTGGTCATTTTTTGGAAAAGATAGTCCAAGGCACGTGGTCCCTCCTGGAAACCAAGTTGCACATCAATCTCCTAGAGATTGACAGCAGTCCTCCTAATGTTGCAAGCCTTTCAGGATGTTCTTCTCTAGGGACTATTGCAATCCATGTGGACAAGTCAGTGGTCTGGTACATCAACAAACAAGAAGGAATGAGGGTCTGGGAATGGGTGATCTCTTCAGAACGCTTTCTCATTCCAACACACATACCAGGGAAAACCAACATGTTGGCGGACAAACTCAGTAGGTCCATTCTGATCCCTCATGATTGGTCCCAAAATTCAACAGTAGTGAATATGATCTTCAGCTGCTGTGGCCAGCCTTGCTGAAACCTATTTGCCTCACCCCTCAACAACAAGTGCAGCAAGTACTTCACTCTGATCCCTCCTCCAGGGGAGTCACCAAGGGATGCTCTGATTCAAGATTGGCCATGGGGTCTCCACTACGCCCATCCCCATCTTCCTCTGATTTCAAAGTTCCTACAGAAAGCAAGCAGGCTGAAGAGCTCAGTCATCCTCATCGCCCCCTTCTGGTCTCCACAAGTATGGTTCCCCTTTCACTGGTCTCACTTGAAATATCCTACATGGACATTGCAGTCCAATCAGGATCTCGTATCTCACCCACCAGGAATTCAATATTCCAATCCTCATGTCCTCAAGTTGACTGCATGGTTTTCCACTTTCAGTGATAGTAAGATGGTCCAGGCTTGCTTCTCCAGTTTGTGACACTATCCTGGCCTCCCAGAAGGCCTCCACCAAGAAAGTCTACAGAAGCAAATGGAAAAGATTTTCTATACGGGCTTCCAAGCAAAATACTGACCCTTTTTCAGCACCTACTTCAGCCATTCTTCTTGTTCTCATTACTCTTTTTAAGGAAGGTACTAGTTTTTCTACTATTAAATTTCAGTTGGCAGCCATATCCAACTTCCACACTGGAAACGAGTCATTATCTCTGGCATCTTCCAGATTATGTAAAGCTTTCCTGAAGGGAGTCTTCATGCTCAGACCTCCAATAAAGGATCCCTCTTCTCCTTGAAATCTCATGGTGGTCCTTCAAGGGCTAACTCAGAAGCCCTTTGAGTGGACAAACGCGATATGAAATTCCTTTCTTGGAAAACAATCTTTTTAGTAGCTATCACTTCAGCAAAAAGAATTTCTGAGCTCCAGGCCTTATCGGCTAGGCTGCCTTACATTGTTTTCCATAAGGATAGGGTGTCTTTTCAAACCAATCCTTCCTTTCTGCCTAAAGTGGCAATGGAGACTAACATTACCCAGTCCATACAGTTACCAGTTTTCTTTCCAAACTTTACTAATAAGGGCGAATATATGCTACACCTCCTCGATGTTCACAGACAATTAAGTTTTTATCCTCACAAAACAAAACCATACAGGAAGTCTGATCGGCTGTTAATATCTTTTTTTCCCCTAACCGCTTGGGTCAGGCAGTTTCCAAAATTACTCTGGCCAAATGGATTACTGATTGTATTTTGCAGATTTATTCTCCTAAAGGTTTGGAGTTACCTCATTCTCCTGGAGCTGATTCCACTAGATTTATAGCTATTTCATCTGCCTTTTCTTTAAGAACTTCCACTGACGACATCTGCACTGCAGACACTTGACCAAAGACTCATACCTTTGTTACACATTACAAATTAGACACTGTTTCCAGAAGCAGAGATTCCTTTGGTTCAACAGTAGCTGAGGACACTGACCCATTTGTGAGGAAGAATGAAAAGGACAACATCAGATCTGATGTTGTTAATTTTTATTCCATCCTGGACTAATGGGTTCAGATCCAACTCGGCGACTGTAAAAGCTTGTGGCAGCTTAGAACTCTCAAGCTTCTCCTTTGCCCACAATGCACCCTCCCCATTACCTCAGATGTCATTTGCCACCGTTAGGTGAAAGACGTGACTCTTGAGTTACTTGGGATAGATAAGTACTTGTGTTTCATTCTTGAATGATAATTTTTCTCTTTTATTGTATTAGTGTACTCTAGAAACTATTGTTAGTATTTCTTTCTCCCCGTTTATCTCCTTTACTTTCTATGTTTATCTTGGTCCTTACTACCTTTTTAGGTAGCCCCTATCTCCCCTTCTCTCTCTTTTTTTTTTTTTAAACAAAAGCTTTTTAATATATTGATAATTGTTTGCCTTAAATTTTCATTGCCTTTGTTATTTGTACTTACAGTTGTTTCTGTGTGGTAGTTACTTTGCTGTGTGTTCCAAACTAACATGGCTGGCAAAAAAAAAACCCTGTGGGTTTTAAGAATTGTGGAAAGTGCAGTCAAATTATTTCCTTCTCTAACTCGCACACCCTTTGTGTTTACTGCCTTGGCCCACTCCATCTGCAAGAGAGTTGTGCTACATGTCATGCCTTCAATCCTCGAGCATTAGTGGAATGCAAGAACAAGTTAATCTTAAAGGGGATTTTACCATCTTCCTTTGGTGATGCAATAGCTAGAGAACCTCAAAGAAGTTGTCACACTCATCTCCAAGCTCTTTTTCTGTTTCCTCTAAGATCTTGGAGAAAACTTCAAAAAGGTCTACTTCTGATCCAACAGTTTCCTCGGATCCATCCAAGAAAAAGAAAATTAAACTATCAAATCTGACCCCCTCGGATCAGATAAAAGTAAAAAGTCTTTCTTCAGATTGGACTGTTTCTTTGGATCTGAAGTCTCCAAAAACTAAGGATTCATCAGATCCACCAAGAGTACTGGACATACTTCCTAAGACAAGGTACTCCCCATGTGCGGACCCAGTCCCACTGAGAGAGCCTTGTCTTTTTTTTTTTTATATAGACTAGATTCTCCTTCCAGGCAGTCTTCTTGCTTTTCTAGAAACCTCACTGTAGAAGATGTGGAGAGGGTAATGAGACAGAGCCTCTTGGAGCAGAGCCACCCTGTTGCTGCTTTGGCTCCTACCCCTTTGGATCAGGAATACCATACATTCAACAAACCACCTCTAACTTTTCCTCCTCTGACTCCATCTGTGGGTTTGAAGCTCTTGGATCCGAGTTGTCCAAGCCCATCTACTTCAGATCTGAAGTTTGCTGTATCATTGGATCTGAATCTTGCTCTAAGCTCCTCCGGGCCATTGGATCTGAACAGCTCTCAGAGCCGATTCAACCTGTCAGATCTGAGGTGTTTCAGTCAACTCAGAGGGCTTCAGAGCTGTCTCTACACCTTGGAGCTTCTACAAGATTCAGTTTGGCTCAGACGTCTGCCTCATGATGACTTTCCTCAGAACACGGAAGGACCAAGGATCAGAAGGCCCTCCCTTCATGGTTCTTATCCCTCTCCAGGAAGGTCAGCCTTTAGGACTTTGGAAAGAGCCCTGTCAGCTACCATGACCCATATGGGGGCTATCCACTCGGGTCCTGCATCTGCATCTACCCCATCTCTGTGTCAACAGTCTCAGCTAACTGTCCCACAGGGACAGCTGGTACCAAAATCCCAGAACACCCGAGTGGGTATTTCCACCTCTTCTGATACATCCCCAGATTATTCCACTGAGGAGGTCTCTTGGAAGAGGACATTTAAGAGGAAACATCTGGACTCTCCTGAAACTGTCATCGAAGACACAGATTTTGAGGAGGGCAAGGGGTCCCACCGTCACCTCCCGCAAACGTCTCATTTGGAGACATCCTTGAAATTCTAAAACAGAGAGGTGGCTGGAAGCACAGCAACCCTTCGCCAGAGGAATCTGTACTCCTGGAGGCGTGTAGTACTGGCCCATCCATGTCTTGGGTGATTCTGCCTTCAGACGAGCTCCTCGAATTGGTCTTGTAGTGGGCACGGAAGAAGCCTTACTCCATTCAGCCTGTTCCAAAAAAGCCTGATACAATTATGACTCCTCCGGAAGACAAACAGCTCTGGTTCAAGGGTGCCCCTGTTGATGCCATGGTCATACCGGTGGCCACCAGAAAGGAACTAGCCAATGAAAGTTCCTCTGTTCATCCACCCAACAAAGAGTTGCAGTTAATGGACAGGTTTGGGAAGCATGTCTATGCTTCAGGGACCTTCACCTTGAGGTCTCTGAACTATCTGGCTCATTTCATCAGACTACAGAGGGATCTGATAAAGTAGCTCTTGGATACCCTCGCATGAACCATGTCTGAGGAGGTGAAGGATGCTGACACCTCACAGCTGGTGACCCTACAATCGATATCAAACTTGTCCATAAGACTTCAATGTGGCAGAAGGAACCTCAAGGGCAGTGGGTTCAGGCGTAACCATTAGGAGACATGCCTGGATGTGCTTGTGAGACTTCACAGAGCCTTTTAAGTCTATGTTCGCCAATGCTCCTTTTGACAGCATGTCTCTCTTTCGGCCAGAAGTGAAAGATACATTGTCCAGGTGTGAGAAGAATGGAAAGACCCTTTCTGCTGTGGGTGTGCGTTTTCCCACTCCTCAAAGATCCTTCAAAAGGAATCATTGAGGTAGTGGAAAGATGTAGTTCAAGAAATCACAAGGATCTTTCCAGGACACATGTGGAGGGTCTTCCCCCAGAGGCAGAGGGGGAAACTCCAATGGTAGATGCCACCCTCATGGCAGAGGAGGCTCACAACATCAAGGGTCCAGACAACAATTCTTTGTCAAACCCTTCCAGCTCTTCTGAATGGACGCCTGACTGCCCCCTGCTGGAGGCAATCAGGGGTCATTTGTCCCTGCACTGAAGAGCCTGGCTAGAGATAACAAAAGATACCTGGGTCCAGAGGATCACATCAAGAGGATATATAATTCCATTTTCCCCTTCCTCCCTCAATTCCATGAAAACCCCTGATGTTCAACCCAATCACAGGGATCAAGCAGCCATTCAAATACAAAAGCTGCTAAACAAAAGAGTCATCCAAGAAGTCCTTGCAGACCAGAAAGAGCCGGAACTTACTCAAGATTCTTTTTAGTGCCACAGAAAACAAGGGACTGAAGACCAAATTCTGGATCTCAGCAGCCTGAACAGATTTGTTCAAAAGACAAAGTTTGAGATGGTTAAGGTTCCATCCATTCTTCTGTTTTTGGAAAAGGATGACTGGATGTGCTCAACAGATCTCCAGGATACATACTATCATGTAAAAATAAACAGGTGATCCAGGAGATTCTTACGCTTCCAGCTAGGAGCCAGTCATTATCAGTTCAGAGCACTGCCCTTTGGTCTCACCACAGCCCCCAGGGTGTTCACCAAATATATGGCAGTGGTAGCAGCTTACATGAGACTACAGGATTTTTGTGTGTTTCCATACTTAGATGACTAGCTCATTAACACTCCAACTAGGCATCAACTCATCATGGCAAGAAAAGAAGTCGTCCATGCTTGCACAAGGTTAGGAATAACCATAGATTTCAAAAAGTTGAATCTAGAGGCAACTCAAATTTCAGAATTCACAGGAGTGCTACTCGACACAAAATCAACAGTAGCCTCCCTTCCTCTTCCCAGAGTTCTAACTTTAAGGTCACAATTCAACAAGATAGTTTGCAGAACTACAATCTTGCCTTGCTAGTTCTACAAGCTCTAGGGTCAATGGTATCAGTGATAACCCTTGTTCCATTAGCCAGGTTTCACATGAGGATTCTACAATAGATGCTGGCATCTCAGTGGCCAATTCTTCAACTGCCCTTGTTCACTCCAATACAAGTTACCAACTCATGCAAGAAAAGTCTGATGTGGTGGATACAATGTTGTCCCCCTCACAACTCAAGGCCATTGTGACCAAGGATGTGCCCCAGCTAGGGTGGGGTGGCATTACCTGGAAAAGAAAGTCCAAGGCATGTGGTCCCCCAAAGAGGCCAATTTGCATATCAATGTACTGGAGTTGAGAGCAGTACTTTTGGCGGTGCAAGACTTTCACAATGCTCTGCCATCAGGAACAACTGCAATACAAACAGACAATATGTCAGCAGTTTGGTACATCAACAAACAAGGAGGAGCCAGATTGTACCGCCTAGTTCAGGAAGCACTAAGGGTGTGGCAATGGGCAATATCTTCCAAACACTTTCTCTTAGTAATGCACATTCCAGGGAAGTCCAATGTGCTAACAGACAAGCTGAGCAGGTGCACTCTGTTACCTCACGAATGGTCCCTCAACCAGAAAGTTGCAGAATAAATTTTCTGCAAGTGGGGCCAGCATTGCTGTGATCTCTTTGCATCTCACCTAAATATGTGCAGCAGCTATTTTGCTCTAATCCCCCAGGGGCAGTCATCGTGGGATGCTCTTCTCCACAACCGGTCCCCTGTATTACTATATTCATATCCCCCAATTCCCCTAATTCCAAAGTTCCTTCAGAGATCTACCAGGTTGAAGACCAAGGTCATTCTCATTGTCCCCTTTTGGCCTAGACAGATTTGGTTTCCCTTCCTCTGGCCTCACTTAATTCACTAACCCTGGATTCTGGACCCAATTCCAGATCTCCTATCTCACCTGGTGGGCATGACATATTCAGACCTGTTGAACCTCAAGCTGACAGTTTGGCTTCTCCAATTTCAATAACAGCCAGACAATGCTCTCTTCCACTGTTTATCACATCTTGCTGTCTTCCCTTAAGACATCCAGTAGAAAACTTTATACTAGTTAGTGGAAAAGATTTGTACACTGGGCTATTCAAAAGCATGTGGACCATTTCTCGGCCCCAATTAGTTATGTGCTGGAGTTCGTGACACTACTTTTTAACCAAGGGGCCAGTTCTTCAACAGTGAAAGTCCAGTTGGCAGTAATTTCTAATTTCCACAATGGTTTTGATGGCCGCTCACTAGCCTCTCATAAACTATGTAAAGCTTTCTTACTTGGTACAATTCTTCTCAAACCTCCTTTTAAAGATCCCATGCCACCATGGGATCTGAATCTGGTACTGCAGCCCTTGCTTCTTCCACCCTTCGAGCCTGCCCATGATTGTGACCTTAATTTTTTGTTGTAGAAGACCTTATTTTTAGTTGCCATCACCTCTGCCAAAAGAATTTCAGAAATTCAGGCATTGTCTGTGAAAACTCCATATCTTGTTTTCCATAAGGATACAGTCTCTTTATAAACCAATGCATCCTTTTTGCCCAAGGTAGTATTACACATCAGCATTAATCAATGCATCATTCTAGTAGTGTTCTTCCTGAATTATTCCATACTTGTTACATTTGCTAGATGTGCATAGGCAATTACATTTCTATCTTCATAGAACAAAATATATCAGAATGACTGATCAATTTTTTTAGCCTTTGCTGATTTTAAATTGGGCTCACCTGTATCTAAAGTCACCCTAGCTAAATGGCTTACTGACTGTATTTCCTTTATTTACAATAAGTTAGGTATGACTTTACCATACAAAGTATGCACTTATTCAACCAGAGCTGTAGCTACTTTCTCAGTTTGTCACTCAAGAACTTCCACGAATCATATTTGTTCAGCAGCAACTTAGGCTTCTCCTTACACCTTTATCTCTCACTATAAGCTGAATCTGGTGTCCAGAGGTAGGGCATCTTTCATCTCAATGGTGCTCAGAAATACCCTTCCTTGAATTCACCCATGGTTCTAAGTAGCTGGGGACTCTGTCCCATCAATGGAGGATGGAATGAAGATTGACAACAGCAGATAAGGAAGTACCATAACGTTCTGTGTTGTCCATTTTCATTCCTCTTCAACTCCCCCACGCACCAACCCCCAAACTTTTTAGGTTTATTCTAGAAAAGTGAGCAGATATAACAATTTTGTTATATCTTTTGAACATTATCAGCTCCAGATGTGCCACTGCATATCTCTCTCTCTTTCTCTGATTTATAATCATACATGTATAAAGTTATAAGAGTATGTCTTTCTTTTATAGCTTGTAAACAAGATCTGAGGTAATGGGGAGGGTAAGGGAGTAGCTCAAGAGTTCTAAGTTGCCACGAGCTTTTACAGCAGCCGAGTCGTATCCAATACCTCAGATCCAAACCCATCAGTCGAGCAGGAATGAAAATGGACAACACAGATGGAACATTATGGTAAGTACATAACTTTTTTATGTACTTAACATAACTTGGCATCTGTGTTATCCACTTTCATTGTTCCTTACCTTCCCTCCCAGCCATCCCCCGACCTTGTCACTCCTAGAAAAATCTTTGGATGATACTGGAGCCATCATGTTCCTGGATTCAGCCTCAATATTTTCTTGTGTCAGTTCTGTGTCTATAACACAGTGGGGAATAAGGCAGCAAACTTGATCTGATGAGTTCAGGATGGAATAAGGCATTATGGGTAGGGAAAGGAGCTCGAGTTTAGGATCAGAAGTCTTGTAGATGCAGCTGAGTTGGATCCAAGGATTAGATTCTAGACCTATTCATGAGGAAGAATGAAAATGGACAACACAGATGCAAATTTTGGTAAGTACATAACTTCTAATTTACATAAATGAAAATAAACCATACCAACACAATTTCAGTTTGCAAACGTTAGACATTACAAACCATGCTGACACAACTGTAACTGCAAACATTATACGTCACTTATAATATATCCAGCCATTGTCTGTCAAACATTACATAGCACATTCAAATCCTGCTGTCTTTTAAAGCTTGTTTCTCCTCTGCATATATTAGTCCCACAATTCTCATTTTTTCTTATGTAATTTGCTCCAACCTTTTTCTAAAGATTTCCATACTAGTTGTCTTATCTTTGTTACTACCTTCACTACTTCTAGAAAAGTTGGTTTAGACTTTGATTTCCATTTTCTAATAAATGCTTTTTTTGGTAGCCATCATAATTACACTCAGCAAGGTCTTACTATGTCTAAGCAATTCTGATTCTGTATCATAGCTCAAAAAATAATTTTCCTAGTTATACCAATCTGCTCATGCAATATCCCTGACAGAGCAGTCTGCAGGGAATCTTTAAAGTCTGCCAACTCATTACACTCTCAGAAAATATGTTCCCAGCTACCTCTTTCTTCCCCATTGTACCTATAGCATTTGCTGTCAATCTGAGGAAAGATTATTTGGAGTCTACTTGGGGTATAAAAATATCTACGTAAACACTTCCAAAAAAGACCCTAAATCTTCCAGACTTCATTGCATATTTGGGAGATATACATATATCTCTCCCCCTATTGTTTCTTTGTGAATTGCTTATCTATTCTCTTTTCCCAATCCTTTCTAACCTCCTCTGACTGATTCTTATAGTTATCATGCAGTATTTTATATGCTCTACTAATTATTCTTTCTTAACAGCAACTTCTGCTCCAGATTTTACTAACACTCTAAGAGTGCTGGTCTTTCATTAGGACCCCCCCCCCCATTTCTTTCTCTTTACCTATACTCTGATATCAATCCTTCATAGGGAAGGCAATCTCTAATCTGCATTCCCAATAAGTTCTTGGCATTTTCCCATTCTATTACCCTTCCCTTTCTAGTTTTGTGCACGTACTAAATTGGTTCTTTTGCCAGTTTTCTGCTTATTGTCTGCATCTCTAATTGCAGTCATTCCTATTGGTAGAATCTCATTTCTCCATTCCCATGTTGGTTTAGTTCTTAGAATACTTTCTGCTACTTTATAAATATAACATTCTGTAGGACTATTGTTATTCTTCTTAAAGGCCTGCATCCAAAATCCCAGTCTCTCCTTGTTTCATGAGCTTCCCTCCTGTTTCATCATCACCCCTTTCCACTTTGAATTATAGTTTTCTGCTTGTGCTATGTATGGAAGTCTTAACTGCTTAGCTCTGAGATACTCATTGAAATTGGGTAATCCTGTAGCTTTAATAATGAATTCTGAGTTACAAAAAAAAAAACTAGTAGCTTTCAAAACTATACTACCACTAGCAGGCTTCCTGAAAAGTACTGAATGTATTTTATTTGATTGAGCTTCTAGTGTTTTATCAAGGAAATTCAATCTAAGACTGACATTCACTGTGAACGATAAGCCACTTGTATTTAACTTGATTATTGAAAACATTTTTGGGCATTCAGAAACCATATGCCTGAAAAATTTGATGTCCTTAATGGTCACTGACATATACCCCAATGGGCATTCACTACAGGAAGATTAAGGTATCAAACAGTATAAACTTTGGCTCAAGTGAGTTTTTCATGCAGTTTTTAGTGAATGGTTTGTCTGTGTGACCATTTTCCCCTTTGGTTTGGATGTTAGTTTGGATATTTTGCAGGCAACTTGATATTTATGGGCATCAGCAGAGTTTAAAGACCCTGGGTTTCTGAAGTATAACCACCTATCAACTTATACTGTGCTGATAAGAACAATAAAAACACCGAAACATGCATGTCGATAGCTAGTGGTGTTTGGCTTTATTAGTTTGAATATAACCACAAAGACTTAAAAAGTAAAAAAAAAATCATGCACATTGAGAACCATGTAGCTGCAACACTAAATGTTCTTAAGGTACATTTGCATATATCCCATTGGCCACCATTACAGGATGTTTAAGGTATCACACATTGCAAATTCTAGCTTGGCTGGGTTTTTCTTGCAGTCTTTACTGATTACTCAAAACATTTACAAGGTTAATTTCTGCACTACTGTAAATAAATATAAGATGATCACTGTAGTATAGTGAAATTATTGCATGTTTGGAAAAAAAAAGATCAATCTAAAAGCAGACTTGCTCAAAATCCATCATAAAACTATTAGTGCAGCAGGGTGCATATTGCTACGCCCATGGCTGTGCCTTTATCTTTCACCCAAAAATGATCATTAAAAAAATCTCTCTGATCATTTTCAGCAGAAAAATGTTGTTTGTGAGCAACTTAAATGTTTCTCTAAGGCTGCTAAACTCTTTGGGAAATGGGGCTATACAGGACTACTGTCTGAAAAATACCTCAGTGTAATTAGATTTTCATATAACATCTTGTAATTTCTATAAAATATGTCTTTTGTTTCCCTGATATGAAACAGCTGAATGTTGATGGTTGGCAAAACCAACAATGTTGAGAGCTGGGGTGTACTTAGAAACAATTAGTGCACAGTGTTTTGTGAAACATAAGCAGCAGCACACAGGGAGAGGCCAGCTACCAGAAAACTAGCTCATTATACATGGTATCAAATAACTGCACAATGATATGCTAGTAAATATCAATACACTAATCTGAGACATCTCATATGCAAATTTCAAGCTTAAATGTGGTACAGCAGTTCAGAAAGGTAGTGTGAAATGCCACAGCAATCATCCATTTTGAATGCCATCATTTCCCTGTGAACAGAAGTTTCACTCCTGTTATGGAGTTAGAAGTAGCATCAGTATTAGCAAAGCAACATGCATTATTAGCTGCCTTCAGAACAAGAGGCCATGATGCTGCACTTTGTTGCCCTCCAAATCACAGCAGTTCTACTACAGGCTGCCATACAATCACCTCCATGGACAGGACACTGTCAATTTTAGATAAATACATATACATAATATGTAATAGGCATGCTATCCACATGTGGAATCAGCAGGGATGAGCATAATGCCTATCCCAGTTGAAAAGAATGTTTGTGCAACATTATCTATCCTTGCTATAAGGACTTTTCTGAGTTCAAAAGGGGACATTTGAGAAGATTACCAGGCATCAACCGGGTGGTGCAGCAGTTAGCATTGCTATCTCACAGCAAGAGGTTCTCCAATTTGATCTTTGGCTGGGGCGTCTTCTGTGTAGAGTCTGCATGTTCTCCCTGTGGTCATGTGGGTTTCCTCCGGGTGCTCCGGTTTCCTCCCATATCCCAAAGGCATGCTGCAGGTGAATTGGATACTCTAAATTGGTCTTAGGCGTGAGTGCGTGCGTGTGTGTGTGTGTGTGTGTGTGTGTGTGTGTGTGTGTGTGTGTGTGTGTGTGTGTGTGTGTGCCTTCTGTGGAAGGTTGGGCACCGGGCTGGCAACTCAACACCGTAAAAACTTCACTGCCAATCATGAGCGGACAGGTGATCTGCTGAGGCAACCCCTAACTGGAAAAAAGCCGAAAGAAGAAGAAGACCAGGCATCAACCTCATGAATTCTATACCAGATCCTTGACAAGATGTTATTTTAGAGTGTGGGGAAGTATATATGACTTCCACTGGCAAGAAAGCAGTGAACCATCATCATGTAAGCATTCTATGACATAGCCCACTTCCTTGATTTCTTTGGTGCAGTGTGACTGCACAGTATAGAAACTGGAAGGGCTTACATTCCATCAACTGGCATTTGGAGTGCAATGAGTAGGGTATTGTATACAGTATGTCTGTGAACTATCTAGGCAGCTTCCATGAGTCCCACTTTTGGTATATGTGCCTTTACCAGCACTTTTTGTACTGTGACTCCCCACAGGGTTATCTAGTTGACTGATGCATGCACTGCTACCCATAGAGTCTTGGATATGCTGCTCCCATGGAACAGGCAGCATGACACTTATAATGGTGTCCTCTGTTATGTGTTGCAGGTGATGTAGAACATGTCTCAGAACAATGGCTGATGTCCTCCATCTAACGGAGACAAGTAGGAATGGGAAGTGCAATGTGCTAGACAGAACTGGCCAAGACAATCATGGCCTAGTTTCAGCAGACAATGACTATATGGGCACCTGCTAGACTTGAGTGACTTAGGTTTACACTTTTCTTTTAGCAGTGCCCATGAGCACAACGAATGCAAGCAGGCACTCCTGACAGTACGTGCGGTTGGAAAGAACTGGCGTTAGCAGAACAGAGTGGAGTGTTACCTCAAGCAAGGTGAATATCATTTTCTACGGAGGAATGGGGCAGAGTGTGGTTCCTCATAATGCAGGTGCTGAGAATTCTGCCGCATTAAGAACAACAGAAGGATATCCCAGTTCATATTAGCAATGCTTCAGGAGTTTCCTTTAAGTAAGATTTGCTCATTTAAAGGCAGACCAAAGAAAATCCATTTATAGATATCCATCACCATTTCAAGGCAATGCAAATTCTTTATAACAAAATTTGATTTGTGTTATGGAAATGGGAAACAGCAAAGCATTCCTTACTTCTGGGGTTCCACAGAATGTTGATGTTGTATCACTTGATGCAATTCCTTCCTTGCACAGTCCAAAGTCTGTTAAGATGATGTGCCCCTGGAAAACAACATTTAACAAATATTAGAAGCTGCAGTTTTAAAAGTATAAAATACATGAAAAGTGTTTAAAATTACTTAAAATTTGGAACTATTTTTACATGGGGGTTTGTTCACAAACAGAAGATACCAAAGTGAGGCAAAAGAGTCAAATTTGCAAAGTGATACAACACTGAGTATAATTTTGCAGTTTCTTATACTGAGGAGCATCTATGAATATCAGCTGTGTTGGAGACAACTTTATAGTCAGCTGTCAAATAACAGACAAACAGTTGTGTAACAAGACATCATTACACCAAGCGAAGCCTGTAATATAGGACATAAATTCATAGATTTGTAGATACTCCAAGGCCAAGTCTTTTGATGATTCATGTCTTGCCAGTACCCTCCCTCTGGCTGTACCTCTTTTTTGCAGGAGGGCCACGCTAGTCAATGCCACAGTAAATCTGTTTATAGCCATCCAGTCATTTAGGTTCAGATTAACAGAAAAGCTGCACTGCATAACATTCAGGGGGAATTTATTCCTGAGTTTTGGGGTATGCTTGGTTATAAACACGTCACTCCACTGTGCACTACTTAACTGTTGAAGATTTAGGACTCTGGTTCTATTATTGGTGGAAATACTGGACTTGTGGAAATACAAGAGGTCCAGGATAATCAGGTCTCTAATGGCACATTAAGCAAGACAGAGATTACACCTAAAGTCTATAAGACCACAAAAAAAAAAAACTTTGTTAGAATTTCCTTGTGTTCTGACTTGAGTGTGTTTCTCAGCTGATAAGTATATTTTTGTATTTTTGACACTTTTAACTGTTCAGAGTTGAATAAAACAATAACTTGAATTCAGTTCAGAATACAGTTTGAATAAATTGCATTTATTTAAACTGTACTTCTTTTAATATTGCTACACACAAGTGTGCTAGGTTGCACTGCACTTGAATTTAGTGCTGTTTTAGCTGCTTTTCTGTAATAAAGAAAAAAAATCTAAGCTTTTTTCCGGCCTTTCCTGTAACTAGTCTTAGTCCAGATACAATTTTGCTGTATCCAGGACTGTTTGTAAGCTTTTGAGCCCCCCCCCCCTCCCCAAGCCGTTCTGTTTTGAGGGAAGCCTTCTAGTTTATCAGTGGGAGTGGTAAGCACTAGGTAGCCTATCTACCATAAGAGGAGTGGTTTATGGCCTAGAAATTGTAGTTTATTGGTCGCTTGGGCAGTTTTTTTCCATCTCTTTCAACTTTCTGGTTTAAAAGCCACCATTTGCACTTGTTTCCCGCCTTTCCTATAACTAGTCTAATCCAAATACATATTTGCTGTATCTAGGGCTGTTTGTAAGCTTCTGAGCCCCCCAAGCCTTTCTGTGATGGAGGGAAGCCTTCTAGCTTGTCAGCGAGAATAGTAAGCACTAGGTAGCCTATCTACCATAAGAGGAGTGGGTTCTGGCACAGAAATTGTAGTTTGCTGGCTGTTTGGGCAAATTTTTCCATCTCTTTCAACTTTCTGGTCTAAAAGCTCACGTTTGCCCTTTTCCCGCCTTTCCTGTAACTAGTCTAGTATCTCTATGTGAGCTTCTGAGCCTCCCATGCCTTTCTGTGTTGGACAGAACCCTTCTAGCTTATCAGTGGGAGTGGTAAGCACTAGGTAGCCTATCTACCACAAGAGGAGTGGTTTCTGTCCCAGAATTTGTAGTTTATTGGCCGTTTGGGCACTTTTTCCATCTCTTTCAACTTTCTGTTTTAAAAGCCTGCATTTGTGCTCGTTTCCCTCCTTTCCTGTAACTAGTCTAGTCCGGATACAGATTTTCTGTATCCAGGACTGTTTGTAAGCTTCTGAGAGGTGCCAAAGCCTGCTCTTCAATTTTTCCCTTAGATCTGCTAGTTCTCTCCTCCTACATTTTTACTAGCTTATTAGTCTAGCACTTCACCATACCAGACTTCTTGTACCAAATATTGTAGCACACAAAAGTGCTACCAGCACTAAACGTTCTACAAGGAAAAAGCTCTAATACTTATTATTAATGCCCACCCCTCCAGGCATGTCTAAAGGTCAGTTCCATGTGCCTTCTCCTATTAAACTGGTGAAATTGAGCATCCTGAGGCAATGTAGCAACTGCCTCATATACACCGACAACCCTCTCCTCTTACCTCCCAACACTCAGACTTGCGAGAGATGCACTTATATATCCAAAATGGAAGCCACACACTCTCCAGCCAAGACTGGAATAGCTGGTCAAGAGGACAAGGACAACACTTGCACCTCACCACATGGAACACATAGCCCTCCAGAACACAAACCAGCACTGCCTTCACATAAAAACACAAACCACATACCCACCTTCGTGCAGGCTCGTAATACAAACATACCCAAACAGTAGAGACTTCCAAGACAGAAATGCACTCGACCACCACAACACAACACTAATCATGAGACACATAACTCTTCTAAACAATGTGACACTCAACCAAAGCCCCCACGGAAAAACAGCATGCCCAGTACACTAGTCAAAGGTGACTCGATAGTGAGGCACACTGATGTCTCACTCACTAGGTTGAATAAGGAGAAAGTAACAGTCAGCTGCATGTCAGGTACCAGGATCTGCCACATAACGCACTCATTCATGCCCCTCAATAACAGGTACAAGTATGACTCTGTCATTGTATATGTGGGTGTAAATGACCTGAGACATATCTCCCTGGACTGGATTATGTAGCCCAGCCATGTATGACCCTAGCCCTGAGCAGCATCCTAACATCACCCAGAATGATACCACAGTACAAGCAGAAAATGACTGATTTCATCAATTGGCTAAGTTTCTGGTGTCATTCTAAGGGGATCCAGTATCTGTCTGCCTGGGATGACATGACTGACGGACCTCGATGCTTTGCCAGAGAAGGCCTGCATCTGTCACCCCTGGGCTTCCGGATACTGGCCAAGGTTCTTGCCACCCCTATAGTGCCTTTTTTAGGTGGTGTTCCAAAGACCAAATTGCCACCATAACAGCTACAAGCAAATGCACTCTGACGGTCATGGTGCTCAACGCTAGAAGTCTAAATCTCAAAATGCACTCGCTCAAAGCACTCCTTAAAATGGAGAACATCGACATTTGTACTGTAGCAGAGACCTGGTTCAAGGCAGCAGAAAGCAACCCTGTACTACCAGGCTATAACTCATTTCACACCTTTCGTCCCCAGAACTTGGAGTGAAGCTCCAAAGATGGTGGTGTTTCCATATTCATCAAGGATGCACATACCTCCAGACTGGTAACCCAACATAACGCATCAGAGATACTTCAGGTGCAGCGAACATTGGGTAAGACAGCGATTTAGGTTGTAGCCTGTTATAGGTCCCCAACCATGTCCCAAGACTCACACTCCACGTTCCTAAGCACCCTGGAGAATATTAAGGTCCAACCTAACACTCTTATATTGGGCGACTTCAACTACCCCTCCATTAACTGGGAAAACTACTCATGTACCAATACACTTGCCCAACGTTTCCTGGAATTCATTAATTCTGGTGCCCTGGACCAGCTTGTTCTGACCCCCACTAGAGGTAGCAACATCCTTGACCTGGTCATTAATAACATTGGCGACCATTGCTCTACACTAACAGTCAACTCCTCCCTGGTTAGATTCGACCACAAAATAATCATCTTGGAAATCCTCCCCCCCCCCCCCCCATAAAAAAACTACTCCAAGTTAACTTTGGGCTCTTAAAAACAGAGGTGGCTAACTTCACGGTAACCATGCAAATGGAGAATAGTTGCATGACTGCTGAATCATACACCAATGCGCTGTACGAACACATACACAAATGCACAGAACTCACCATATGCAATAGAACTAAGATGCTTTCCTCCAAAAAAAGGAAGCCGACCTGGTGGTCCCCTGCCATAAACACACTCTACAACAGAAGGAAACTGATGCTGAATAAGGTGAAGTCCCAAGAATGGAAAAACTCCCTTATTAGCCTCAACAAAAAGGTTGAGATCCCTCATCAGATCCTCTAAAGCTAGCTATGAAAACAGAATTGCAGCAGATAATAAAGACAACCACAAGACCTTCCACAGTTATGCAAAGAATCTCCATGGCAATACCCTTATTTGCTCTGAGCTACTGCACAATGGTACCGCCTATACTGAGCCAACAGATATTGCCAATATACTGGCCGACAGATTCAGTGCCAACTTTACCCCCCCCCCCCCAAAAGGACCAATCATAATACCAGTAGATTGCCAGGCACCCAGTATTACTGTTGCACAGGTTAAAACAGCACTCTCCAAGGCCAAGAATACAGCTTCCATGGAAGCTGACAATATCCCTGGTTGTGCTCTACATGAACTACAGAGTGAACTGACACCTCACCTGTGTGCCCTGTTCAATCACAGCCTCACCTCAGGCTTTGTCTCTACTGAATGGCGCACTGCTACAGTCATTCCTCTCCACAAAGGAGGAGCGGCTACAGACCCTGGGAACTATCACCCCCATTAACTTGATAAGTCTGATATGCAAAGCTATGGAATGCATCATCATGGACCTCATAAACAAGGATATAGGGAATCTCCAAACTCTGCATCCCACAAAGTTTGGTTTTGTGATGGGTAGATCATGCCTGTTCAACTTCGTTGACTTCTTTGAGTCAGTCACCAGAGCTGTGAATGAAGGCAAGGTGGTTCATACAGCCTATCTTGATCTGGCCAAGGCCTTTGACACCATTCCCCACTCGGGAATCATAGAAAAACTCACTAAGCTAGGTATCAACCCCTATATCACTAGGTGGGTTGCAAACTGGCTCACAGACAGAACCCATAGTGTGAAAGTAGTGGACTCCAAGTCAGACTGCCGACCAGTCATGAGTTGAGTCCCACAGGGATCGGTCCTGGGTCCTCTCCTGTTTGGTATCTACTCCTCAGAAGTCCAGGCCAACATGAAGGGACTCTGCCTGACAAAGTTCGCAAACGACTGCAAGTTGGGAGCCATTATTAACTTCCCAAGTGATGTTGACATCCTACAGAAAGGCCTCACTGAGACCAACAACTGGTGTCAGAACCATGGCCTTAAGCTCAATGCCAAAAAATGTGTCGTCATCCCCTTTGGGAAAAACCCAGTTCCCATAAATTACAGCATCAATGGTAGTTCACTGAACACAGAAGGTGTTATAAAAGATCTGGGAACACAGGTTGACAACAACATCTCTTTTGACCAGCACATTGCCAGTGTGATCAGAAAGTTCTTCTATGTGGCACACCTCATTACTAAGAGTTTTGCAATCAGGAGGAAAAAAGTCATTGTCTCCCTCTACTCTTCCCTCATTGGACCAATCATCAAGTAAAATGCCCCATTTGGCATGTACCTCACACTAGACACCTGCAACAACTGGAGAGGCCGCAAAAGTACCTCACAAAAAGGATCCTAGGCCTTAAACACTTGTCCTATATGGACAGACTCAACAAACTCCAACTATTCTCTGTCTTATACTGCTTACTTAGAGGCGATCTCTGATTGACTTACAAAGCCATGTCTGACTCAGCTCTGTTAGAAATGCTACATCTAAAGAAATCCCAATCCCTCCACACCACACGCTCCAGAGACCTCAACCTCATTGCTACAATCAACAGAACGTGCTGAGGGGACAGGTTCATAACCCGGAGACTGCCCCCATGCTATGGAACAGACTTCCCGTACATGTCAAACAGAGCACCTCACTGGCCCTCTTCAAGAGAAATCTTGATGAGTGGATGAGAAATAGAAAATTCACCCCAGGGATCAATCCAGTGGCACTACTTGACAGAGGCACTGGGAACTAAGGTCTGATGGCACGATGCCAGGGTAATCCTATGGGCTAGGCTTGTAAAGGCTCCAGGGCCATTAGCCTAGTACACACTTGTGAACCTATAATGGGATATGACCTTCAGCTTCTCTTAGTCGCTCAGAGAATTTATGCCTATGATTTTCCGGTTAGCAACTTTTGGTTTCTTTATAATTGTTTAATATGTTTAGTTAGACCCATCTTAAAATGGACATTGTACTCCATAACTGAATTGATTGATGCTGAAATAAGGGAGTGAGTACCTTTCTTAGCCTTGATGATATTTCTTTGAAAATTAACTGGACTAAATATACGGATCTGATGTTGTCCTTTTCATTCTTCCTCACTGATGGGTCATGGATCTGATCCTCGGATCCAATCTGGCCGCATTTTCAAGACTTGTATCTAAGTCTTGAGCTTCTCTCTCTACCCATAATGCTCTACACCATTCCCAACTCCCCAGATCTCATCTACCGCCATCCCTACAGGACGTGCTTCTGAGTCTCAGAATATGAGAGAACTCTTTTCTTCCTTAAAGCTTCTTGTTTAAAACTTTAAATTTTACTAGTTGTTAACATGTATATTCTTTCTTGCTTCTCCTGCTTAAAATTATTTTTTCACAGGTGCAAGGGTCCCTTTCTGCCTTTTTCACCTATCGTGCAGTTCAGCACCATTTCTTCTGACTTTTAGTCCTTTCCTTATTACTGCTGTTATATTTTTTAAAAAATATATATACATTTCTAAGTGTGTGTGTGTGTATATATATATATATATATATATATATATATATATATATATATAAAGTAACTTTTTATACAGTTTCAGATGTTTGCTTCTTGATTGTACTTGACTGTTTGGTTTTCAGTTACTGTTCGCTATGTCTGAGAAACCAACAGGATTTAAAGGATGCACTTCTTGTGGGAAAAAGATTCCTAATTCAGATGCCAACAAGAAGTGCATCTATTGTTTGAGGCCAGATCATTTAAAATCTCAGTGTGAGATCTGTTGCTTCCTTCTACCCTAGAGCTTTATCTGATTGCTGGAACAAACTCATCCTTAAAGACCTGATTCCAGCTTCTTTGTTTTCAACTCCAGGGGCTCAAACACCCTCAAAAACTCATGGCTCCAAGGAGTCCAAGAAATGGGCCCTTAAGGAATCTCCAATGGCCATGCTGGAGCCAACCAAGAAACTTAAAAAGACTTTGGATCTGACCTCTACGGATCCAAAGACTGTCATGACCGGTTCAGATCCACAAGACTTGATGGGTCCGATAATGTTGTCCAGCTCTCCTTTGCCTTCTACAGCAACCTTGAATCTAAGACCCTCAGATCCGATGATTAGGAGCCAGTCAACAGAATTCATATTAAAGCCACTGCACCCGCCGCTACCTAAACTATTCCATACCCCAACTAAGCATCCAAAGCCTCTTTATCAGCTTCATCCAGATCCTCTAGGAGCTTGACAGAGGCCGATATGGACAAGATGATGCAGAAGTTTATCAGGGCTCAGATCCAAATGGGCATCTTGCCATCTCGATCCCATCTCGGATTTATGAGAATTCCAGCCCAACCTACACAAACTCCTTCTCCGATCCGACCTGTGGTGTTGCAGTCACAGTATCCTAGATACCAGAGAGAGTCTATGTCAGATCAGAGGAAGTTCCCTTCCTTGACCCCGTTCACCCTGACTAGACCTGCTTCAATTTCATCTGATCAAAGCAAGTCTCTGATCCAGAATTTTGGAGCTGGATCCAGGGGGTTGGGGTTGCCTCCAATGCTGTTGGATCCATCCCTTCCCTTTTGCTACCTTGGTCCTTGACAGTTCGGGTCTGATTTTTTTTCTGGGGCTGTGGATCTGGGGTTGGCCCTGTCCTTTCTTCCTCAGCAGCCTCGGCTTTGAGGGAGACAGGAGGATTTTCCCTGGGTCCATCAGATTTCCAGGTTGTAGAAAGGGCATTCCCTTTGCATAGGGATCCTCCCTTCTGTCCCTCATTGGATCCGAGCACTGAGCCCATCATTCCTGTTCTAGGTCAGCCTACTCCAAAAAGCCTCCATGCTCTTCCTCCTGAGGATTCCTCCTTTCCTCCAACTCTCTTGAACACCCCACAGAGGAGGTTCCACGGAAGAAGATGTGGAAAAGGAGGTACACAGACTCCTCTATAGAATCCCTCAATGAAGACACTGACTTTGATGGCAGAGAAGGATCCCTCGATCACCACCTGATGACGTCTCCTTCACAGACGTCTTGGAAATCCTTAGAAACAAAGGTGGCTGGTCTGCCCAACCTCCTTCTTTTGAAGAGTTTGTGTTCTTGGAGGCTTTGGGGTGGGCCCATCTATGTCCTGCGTGACCCCCCCATGTGGATGAATTTATTGACCTACTTTCCCACCAGGTCTGGAAGGAACCAAATACTGTCAAGCCCATTCCCAAGCATCCCAATAAATTTCTAGTCCCAACAACAGAGAAAGCACATTAGAACAATGATGCCCCAGTTAATGCCATTGTTGTGGTAGCAACCACAAAAAAGGAGCTAGCCGAGCACAGTTCCTCTGTCCATCCACCAAACAGGGAGTCCAGAGCGATGGACAGCTTTGGAAAGTACATCTACACCTCAGCCACATTCACGTAAAATTATTTGGTGCAATTTACCTGTCTGCAGACAGACTTGATTAAGGAGCTTTTGAAATCTCTTGCTGACACCATGCTGGTGAAGGACCTTAAAAATGTCTCTCCCCAACTGGCTACTCTATCATCCATTGCTAATTCTTCAATGAGGCTGATCTCCCACAAGGAGGAGGGTACCTCACGAGCAGCCAGGTCAGGCATAGCCAAAAGGAGACATGCTTGGATGAAGCTATGTGACTCTGCAGAACCCTTTAAGGCATCCTTTAATAATGCCCCCTTTGATGTTTTTTCCTTGTTTGGGCCATCAGTGAAAGAAATGCTTACCTGCAGTGCCATGTGAATCAAGTTTTCTATCCCTCAGAGGACCTCTTCTAGAAACCAAAGAGGAGAGAAGAAAACTTGGTTCAGGAAATCTCAAGGGCCTTTTCAGGATCCGTGCAGGGACACTTCCTTCAGAGGCAGAGGAGGAGGAGGTTTTAATGGCAGATGTCAACTAGAGGCAGAGGGGTTCCGCAAAATCAGGACTTCAGAGATTTCTTCTCAGACAGGCCCCATCAGCGCTCCTGAAGCGCTGCCCCACTGCTCATCTCTGGAGGCAGTCAGGGGTCATCTTTCCCTGCACCCAGATGCGTGGACAAACATTACCAACTACAATTAGGTACGATGTATAATATCCAGAGGTTATTACATTCCCTTTTACCTTCCACCTCCAAGATCCAGAAGGAAACTGTTCCACCCAGTCAGAGGGAGTACGCAGCTCAAGTTCAAAAGCTGCTATGAGAGAGTCATCCAAAAGGTCCCGACTGAACAAACAGGATTCAGAACTTACTCCTGATTCTTTTTGGTGCTAAAGAAGACAGGGGACCTAAGACCAATTCTGGATCTAAGCAATCTCAATCAGTATGTAAAGAAATCAAAGTTCTGAACACTTATGGTCCAGTCAATCCTGCACAAGGATAATTGGATGTGCTCTATAGATCTCCAGGACGCATTCTATCACATCAAAAGAGACAGGTGCTCCAGGAGACACTTGCATTTTTGGCTAGGAGCTAATCATTCCCAGTTCAGAGCACTACCTTTTGGATTCACCACACCCCCTGTGTGTTCACCAAATGTATGGCATTCATAACAGTTCACCTGAGGCTCAAAAGATTCCAGGTGTTTCCCTATCTAGATGATTGGCTCCCCACTGCCCCAACAAGGATTCAACTTCTTCATGCCAAGAGACTACATGCCTCACATATCCAAATCTCTAGGCATCACAATAAATCTTACCAAATCCAACTTGACTCATGTACATACAAAGCCTAGAATTCATAGGAACTCAACTGGATATATCAAGTGGCTTCATTACCTCTTCCTTGCATCACATCTCTTGAGAAATCTCTTCTGTCCCCTTTTGCAAGATTAGCGTTACAAGCTCTTAGATCAATGTCAGTGGCTTTTCTTCTAGTCCCTCTAGCAAGATTTTTTTATACGAATCATCCAATAGACCTTAGCCATACAGTAGTCAATTCTTTACCAGCCTCTATCTGTTGCCATCAAACTCACCCCAATTTGTAAATGTCATATTCAATGGTGGATATAGTCAGATGACCTGTTTTTGGGCAGGCCATTCTCTCTTTCCCCCTAATAGCCACACTGACCATGGACAGTTCCCAATTTTGGTGGGGGGCATTACATGGAAAAGATGGTCCAAGGTCCGTGGTCTCCCTCAGAGACCCAAGCTGCACATCAATGTCCTTCAGATGAGAGCAGTCCTTCTAAAGCTGCAAGCCTTTCAGGACATTCTTCCTCTGAGGACTACTGCTATCCATACGCACAACATGTCAGTAGTCTGGTACATCAACAAACAAGGAGGGCCCCACTCCTACCCATTGTGCAGAGAGGCTATAAGGGTCTGGGAATGGGCCATCTCTTCAGACCACTTTCTAATTGCAGGGCACATACCGGGGAAAACAACACACTGGCAGACAAACTTAGCAGGTCCATTCTGATTCCTCACGAGTGGTCCCCTCAATCAATCAGGAGCGAACATGATTTTCAGCTGGTGGGGTCAACCTTGCTGTTGACCTATATGCCTCCCCAATCAGAAAATAGCCAGCACCAAATGGAGAAAAAAATAGTCTTTTATTAAAGACAGACCGGTTTCGGCCCCAAGACAGCCTTTTTCAATGTCAAAAACAAGTGAGTGAAAATTATACCCACTTATAAATCACTAGAACACCACCAACTGGCAAATAGATAACAGTAACTCATGAATAAATAATTAAATGCACCAAAACTACTAAACAAGTTTTCAGACATAAATACCCACCACCAATAATAACTAACATATCACAACAAATATACATACAAAAGCACAAATGATGCATAAAATATGAGGAAATCATATCAAATTACAGCATAAATACATACATATGCAAAAATGATGCATAAAACATGAAAAATATATCCTACGGATGTTCATTTAGATCTGGAGGAATAAGTCCACCAAGCCTAATTATCCAACCCTTTTCTTTTCTGGTTAGCATCTCATGCCATTTGGTTTTAATAAACTTGTGTCCACCTACTTTGTCAATAATAGTAAAATGAAAATAAGCAGTATTATGTACAAGGGTATGTTTATATAGAGCATTACTAATGACCTTATTTCTCATATTACTAATGTTCTGAAATGCATAGCTTCATTGGTCTGGACGTTTGTCCGATATAAAACGCAGAACAATTACAAGTGGCTACATAACCCAATCACTGCTACAATCGGTCAACAATTTGATTTGATAAACCCGTGGTGTATTTTTACTACTAAACTCCTTGGTTTTAACTACATGTTTGCAAAAGCTACAGTGACAGAAAGGGAAACACCCAATCAAGGTAGTACCATCCAGAATACATTGGGACTTAGTATTTGGTAGAGAAATCCGTTTATAGAAACTAAGGTGGCCTCCCAAGGTGATCCCTCTCCGGAAGGAAAATGCAAACCTATCCCCCAAAATTTGTCTAAGATATTCATCTGCTAGTAAAATGTCCCAATGTCTCTGTACAAGACTAACCAAGCATTGGGTATTTCTACCAAAGGTAGTTGTAAACCTGATCTTACTATCAACACCAGGTTTTAGTTGGTTATATGTCACCAACTCATGTCTCAGCATCTGGTCAACCTGATTCTTAACTGATGATAAATGAGTAGAAGAATAACCTCTTTGCATAAATCTGGTTGTAAGGCCAGCATTGTAGCAAAGCAAATAATCCTTCCTAGAACAAATACGTCAAATGCGCATATACTGATATTTTGGAATGTTTCTGATAATGTGTCTTGGATGACAACTGGATGCATGTAACAAGGAATTGAGTGAAAGGGTTTCCTATAAACAGAGCTGATAAGAGTACCATCAGCCTGTTTATTAACCATGACATCTAAAAAGGAAATAGATTTTTTGTCATAATTAACTGTAAAATGGATACCCCATTTGTTGTCATTAAGGTACTCTAAAAATTCTTGTAAGTATGTAATATCCGACTTCCATACCATCCAGCAGTCATCCAAGAAACATCTCCAAATATCAATCTCTGGCATAAAAATGTTGTGACTGTTATCATAAATCATGGTATGTTCAAAATACCCCATGAATAAGTCAGCATAAATGGAGGCAAAAGAGGCCCCCATAGCCGTACCCTTCATCTGGAGGTAACAAGTACCATTGAAATAAAAAGCATTCTTTGTCAGCACATGCTCAGTTAAACATAGCAGGAAGGTATTAAAACCAGGGCTATAGAGGGCTAGTTCATTCAACCAAAATTCCAAGGCCATCAAGCCTGCCCAGTGAAGGATACTAGTATACAAAGAAGTTACATCCAAAGTACAAAGTAACCAGCCCACATCCAATTGTGTATCACTAATGATATTAAGAAATTCATTGGTGTCCTTAATTCTGGCCCTCACAGCTGTTAACAGGGGGTTAAGATATTTTGTGCAATACACCGATAAAGGTTCAGTTAATGACCCCTTTCCTGAAACAACTGGGTGCCCCGGAGGGTCCCTCAAACTCTTATGTACTTTAGGTAGTAAATACAACAACTGCGAGATAGGCTCTTTTACCTTGAGATGATAAATTTTATCATCAATAATACCCTCATCAACGGCTGTGTCAAGAAAGATATCAATTTAAACCTTAAATCGTGCAATAGGATCTATTGGCATAATCATATAAAATCTACCATCCTGAAGTTGTCTATTTGCCTTTGCTTCATATTTAGACCAATCCTTAACTACTATGGCCCCTCCCTTGTCTGCCTGAATAATTAACAAGTTTTTATTGTTGTACAAATTCTTTAAAGTGGAGATTTCCTGCAATGTAATTCTATCAATACACATTTTTGGAAAATTTCTACATATTTGTTCATAGGTGGCATGAAATTGGAAGGATGAAACCTAAAACCACCCTCATTAGGGTCTCTGTTATCTTTGGAATCCTTGAAAAACAATTTCAGATTTAATAATCTACAAAACTCAGCAAATCATCCACAAAACTGCTTTATGAAACAAAAAAGCCAGGAATAAAATTAAGCCCTTTATTAAGTGCAACATACTGAAGCTCAGATAACACCACAGATTAAATATTTATGACATTGTTTGTATCGACTTGGGTTCCAGAAGCTGTAACAAACTCTGAATTGTTAAATCTGCAGTGACATTTGGATTGATGTTTACGTCTCCCCCGTTTTCTCTTCCCCCTAAAGGGCGGGGGGGGGGGTCCACCCCCCATTACATTCTGATTAGAAATACTAAGTTTATGTGCTGGTGAGGTTTGGGGGTGTCCATTTCTGTGTCTGTATGGGATGACACTTCATCCCCTGATGTTTCACTATTTGATGTCTTTAAAATAGATTTTTTTTTCTGTTTCTGTCCCAGGGTGAAACTTTCTTTCTTAGCAAATTTGACATTCTTCTTGAGTTCAAAGGGTCGACTCCCACTATAATCCTTACAATCCCTGTTGTACTTACTGATTTTCCATTTCCTAAGTTCTTTTTCAAAATTTAATTAATCAACATTAAGTTTCTTAAGATGTTCCTTGTATAAAGGTGAATTTTCATATTTAGTGGCCTCTTCACAAATTTTGGTAACATCTAAAATAAGACTTTCAACTCTACGTTCAGAAAATGAGTGTAATGTTTTCACAAATTCCAAGGAAGAATTCTGTTGTATGTTATACCAAACAGTAAGCAAAATAGGGACCGGGTGGCCCACCATGGGCTTAATCATAATTCTTACCCCCCCCCCCCAGGTGTAATACCTTTTTCCATTAAGCTTTAAAAAGCCTAACATGCCATACAAGACCTTAATGCTTTCATATTTTTAAAAAGATGGTCAAAGAAAGCTTTACTTTTCAAAGAAGGGGCTAGCAGAAAACAAATCAATGAAGTAATAGCTAGCAACAGGATTGATTTCCAAGAAAGAAACGTCACATCTCAATTGTTTGCTGGTTCAAAGGGTTTCTGAGTTAACCCCTGAAGGACCACCATGAGGTCCCAAAGAGGAGTAGGATCTTTTATTGGAAATCGTTTGTCATTTACCCTGGTTTTCAGAATTTCCCATTTGCATATGAGTTCTATTGGTTTCAAAAATATCAATATCCTTTGTCAGCTGAAAGACCCCTTAAAATAGTTAAAAGTTCCATGATGAAAGACCTATCATTTATATAATGCAAAACACCCAATTATTTATAAGACTAGAGGTCAAGATAGTATAGCTAGGTAAACATAAAGAACCCAAGTCATCAGTTTAACAAAAACTAACTGAAATTAGCTAAAAACACATCTAGATAGTTGCAAAAGTGTGAATCCTAATCAAAAGCACCTTAATAAGCAAGTTGTATAAAGATGAGGCCTAAAAACAAAAATATGATATCACCTTCTATGCCGCCCCCCCCAACAAGTGCAGCAAGTATAATGCTCTAAACCCCCCCCCCGGGGGAGTCTCCGAAGGATGCTATGATGTACGACTGGCCCCTCGGTCTCCCCTATGCTTATCCCCCTCTTCCTTTGATCCCAAAGTTTCTACAGAAAGAAAGCAGACTGAAGAGCTAAGTCATACTCATTGCCCCCTTCTGGCTTCGTCAGGTCTGGTTCCACTTTCTCTGGTCTCACATCAAATATCCTCCAGGGATACTGGACCGCAATCAGGATCTCCTATCTTATCCATCACAATTCCAGCATCCCAATCTCCACACCTTCAAGCTGACCGCATTATTTCTCTAATTCCAGTGATAGTAAGATGGTTCAGTCTCACTTCCCCAGTCCTTAACATTATTTGGCTTCCAGAAGATTTCCACTAAGAAGATCTATGAAAGCAAATGGAAAAGATTTTCACAGTAGGGACTTCTAAGGAAAACACCGACCCTATCTCAGAACTTATTTCGACCATTCTTTTCCTCAGTACTCTTTTCAAAGAAGGGGCTAGCTTTTCTACCCTTAAACTTCAGCTATATGATGGAAATGAATCCCTCTCTCTATCAGCTTTTATGAAAGGGATTTTCCTCCTTACGCTTTCCAATAAAAGATGGGACCTCACAGTGGTCCTTCAGGGGTTAACTCAGAAACCCTTTGAACCAGGAAACAATTGAGACATGATGTTTCTTTCTTGGAAATCAATCCTGCTATTACTTCACTGATTTTTTTTCTGCTAGACATGGTGGAGGAGGGTGATATTACCCTAGAAATACACAGGTCTCTACAGGTTTCTCACCCTGTAGTCCTGTGTATTTTCAGGATTCCTAAGATTCACAAGAATATCATCGACCCACCAATGAGACCAATTGTTAATGCCAGTAAGTCTAAAATCCACCCCCTCGGGGTTTATGTAGACTCTGCTTAAAAAGTGTTCGGAACCCTTTGAACATATGTGCAAGGACTCATGGGACTTTTTTTGCAAAATGAAAATTGTGGAATTTTCAAAGGATTGTGTTTTCTTAACAGTGGGTGTGATATAATTGTTCAATATCATTCCACATGTACAGAGCCTGGAATGGTTACACGCTTTCTTGTGTGACAGTACTGAGTTTAATAATGACACTGTCAATGTTTTAGTGTGATGCATGGAACTGGTTCTAAAATACAACTTTGTTTTTTTTGGAGAGGCAGTATTACAGGCAGAGAAAAGGGGTAGCTATGGGGGCTTCTTGTGCTCCCACATTTGCCAATATAGCTTTGCTCCAATGGGAACAACATGTGCCTTTTAGACATTTTGAGGTGAAACCTTGGAAGTTGTATCTCCGTTTCCTGGACAATATTTTCATCATCTGGGATAGACCCCAAGTGGAGATTCAGGATTTCATGGATTTTATCAATTCCTCCACACCTTTCCTGAGGTTTACCCACAACATGCAAATAGAGAGCATCAATTATTTAGATGTTACTGTCTATAAGGGCTATCAGAATGAACAATGGGCTTGCATGATTTATAGAAAACCTACACATAGCAACAACCTATTACATTTTAAGAGTAATCACCCTTTCCATCAAAAATTGGAGATTATAAAAGGCCAATATATGAGTGGCCAGAATGGGTTTTTCTTACAACCATTTGACAATGCATACTTATTGAAATGTATCAATTTAGGCATTGTATCGATGGGTTTAAGGTTTTTTAAAATGCCAATGGGGGTAAATTTAGACAATGACACAAAGACGGATAATACATTGTTTGATAGTTTTGGTATTAGTTTTATGAATTTAATTATAAAAAAGAATGATGAGAAGTTAAGTGGGTTAGTTAATGAGTTAGAGAAGTTAAATAATTATATTGTTACAGATTTGGTGTTCCCTCAATGGAAGGATTTATATGAAAAGCAATTTAAATTAGCTGAAAGTAGAGCAGCTAAGATATTTGACAGAAAGAATAAGAAACTGTCACGTGATATGGAACAATACCATTACCATAGAGCATACCTATGGAAAGCTGAGATGGACAGGGAACATAATAATGTTGCTTTGGATAGTAGGGAGACCCACAAGGAAACAGGCTCAAATTTTCAAGGGGGTCGATACTTCACACCTCCACAGAGAAGGAACTATCGACAAAGGAACCATCAAAAGAGATGGTAAATAGTGATATTGACAATATTAACAGTCAGCTTTTACAGCTTGAGGTCACCCCCACTATTGTACCTGTTTTGGATAACAGTATGTTATATAGAAAACAGGTTGACGAGGTAGTAATTGTACATAATGATTTGAAAATATTTAATTATACCAGTTTAAACATTCTGGAAGAGCATTTTTCATTATTTAAGAAAGGTATGAAATAAATACCAACAGCAAGATTTAATTTAGCTGACACCATTGCTGAGGTTAAGCTATACTGTCGTAGACTTAACCTGGCTCTTACTATGCAAAAAAATGCGGAGCTGTTGTCTGTAAATGAATTAAGGAGAAAAAGTACTTTTATACCTACGACACACAGGAATTTTTAAATTTTGAAGATCTTATTTGTTTAGATATATACAGATATAATAAGAGAAGAACGACTTCTATTATTAATGATAACCTTACCGTGCAGGAGAGAATGTGTTTGAATGAATTAGTTTGTAACAAAGTCATACGGGTTATGAAACCCGACAAAGGGGCAGGGATTGTCCTGTACAACACTACGGATTATGTTAATAAGATACAGAGGATATTAATTGAGACAGACAATTATGAAATTGTGTCCTTAAATGAAATTAATATTGGATATCGTAAGATTGATTTAGTTTTAGAAGAGTATATGATTGACAATAGGATCACTGTGGAGACTTATAACTTTTTAAAGGTGGAACATCCTGTGCTTGCCACAATAGTGGGTATTCCTAAAATTCATAAGGATATACTTGATCCCCCATTCCGCCCAATTATATCGGGCAGTAAATCTAAGACCTTTAATATAGGTGTAGCCATAGAAAGATGGGCTAAACATATATATGGAAATACACCGCATCTCATAAAGGATTCATGGATGTTTTTGTCCAATCTTATTATAGAAAAATGGAAAAGAGTCTGCTATATATAACTACAGATGTTATAGATTTGTTTTCTTGCATCCCTAAAATGCAAGGTTTAGAAGATTTTCGTGAGAGCTTAAGAAGGTATTCTAACCTCAGTTGGGATCGTATTAATTTGATAACCGACATGATGGGACTAGTATTAGATCATAATTATATTTACTTTGAAGGGGAATTTTTTTTAGACAGACAAGGGGTGTAGCTATGGGGGCTTCTTGTGCCCCTATTTTTGCTAATTTAGTTATGCTGGAATGGGAGCATCAGCATTTGTTTAACAGCACCTATTTTCAGCATGTTGTTTACTACACAAGATTCCTTGACGATATGTTTCTGTTATGGGATGGACCAGTTGAACTTTTTAATGATTTTATGATCCATTTAGATCAGTCCAGTAACTTTTTGAAATTTACGTACAAAGTTAGTTCTGATGGGATTGCTTACTTGGACACATTTATAAGACATACAGACACTGGTTTTCAGTCAGAGATTTTTAGAAAAGAAACATTTTCAAATGGATATTAGGAATTTTCTAGTAATCACCCCAAACACATATTAAGAAATATTTTCAAAGGGCAATGCATTTGGGCAGCCAGAATGTCCTCTAATTATGATGT
The DNA here is from genome assembly GCF_019279795.1 of Protopterus annectens. Lineage (NCBI taxonomy): Eukaryota > Metazoa > Chordata > Ceratodontiformes > Protopteridae > Protopterus > Protopterus annectens. Next base: position 1,334,588,879 of record NC_056732.1, read on the forward strand.
AATGATAAAGGAGATACATTTTATCAAAAATATGTTTATTAATAGAAATTTTACGATACCATTACTGAATGACATTGCTTCTTATAAGGGAATGGAGCAATAAGTACCCCCCCAATACTGGGCACTGTATATAGTCACAACAATGCCATACAGCCAGGTAAAGTAGGGGGGTTTGAGTCCAAAAAAGTATGTGTTCTAATGTATTCTGCACATGTTAATGAAATTAAAAACATTTTGTTTAGACATTGGAATATTTTAACCGTCGATGAGGAAGTAAAAAATGAAGTTGGTAATGGACCATGTGGGACTAAATATTAAAAGACTGTTAGAGAGTGCTAAAAACAATTGTAATCTGTCGATGGAGGATGTTTCCACTAAAAAATGTGGTTCTTGTAGACAATGTTTTGCTATAAATGAAAACAAGGGCTGCAAACTGGATGACATAATAGAACTTATATTAAGTTTATGAAAGGGAATTGTCATAGCACTAATATAATATATCTTGCAAAATGTGAGTCATGCACAGCTTTCTATATTGGAAAAACTGAAAGGCAATTTAGGAGACGGATTTATGAACACCTGTATAAGATTAAGGTCCAAGATACCAACAATGCCTTATAAAGACATATTAAACAGTACGGTGTTGCTCATGTCTTTAAATTTGCTATAATTGATCAGGTAGTAAAATCCCCACAAGGAGGTAATTTTAAAGCTCTTTTAGGAAAAAAGGAAAGTATGTGGCAGATGAAGACTAATGCCACAAAGTTTCCAGGCATTAATGATTTTATTTCCATAAAACCTTTATTACAATTATTATAAGTTGAATGTGGATAACCTTTATGCACTTTTTATGTATATGTAGATTTTGTGATATTAGTTATTTAATGTTAGTCTGGTACAATTGCTGTTTTTAGCTACTTTTAGTGAAATATGTGCTGTTTATGTAGGCTACTAGCCACGAATTGGCAGATTAGTTTATCATTTATATTTATTTATACATTTTTGTATATTTAATATATTACATTTTAATATTTTTTCATGGTAGTTGGTATTATGATTATCATTGCATTCTATTTATTATTTTTTATCCGTGTTTTTAGCTGTGGAGTACATCAACAGATTATGTACTTCGACACTTATGGATGTTATGTATGGAAACTTGATCTTAACATATGTTTTTACAAATTATATGCACTGGCACTTTAAAAGTTGATGTCAGCTATTTGTAATAACCTTTTGAATGGATTTGGAGCCAAAAAGTTGTTAAATATGGTTCTATCTCTGCTGTATAGTTGTCTGATGAAGTCTGCAATGCAGATGAAAGCACTTACCAGTTTCTAAATATTTTTTTGTGCATCAATAAACGTTGCTTTTATCATTGTTCGAGTCCTGTTCACAATTTGACTAGATAACCTAGCAGAGACGGATAGCTGTCTCATCATTTGATTCTGGTGTTGTGTGCATTTGTTGTGGATTTGAATCAGTTCAGCGAGCTATGGACAGTTCAAGTGTGGGTAACCGAGACTCCTTTGGACAAGGATATGATGAGCAGCTTTAGGGCGGAAATGAATGATGTTAAGTTGTCAGTCTCGCCTTCATTCTTGCTAGATGGGTTCGGAGCCGATCCTTGGCTCCGACTCGGCCACTCCAAAAGCTCGAGAGCTAGTTTCACCGGCTCGAGGCTCCCCTATATCCCACAATGCTAGGCGGTAACTTCCTCCGATCTCGTATGCCGCTACGCGATCGAGGTGCTTTTTTCAACCGGCTCAGGTTAGTTTAAAAATTTTGACAGTTTAGTCAGTCAGAAATCCCCTTTAAGTTAGCTCCCCTTCATAACTTTATATAGTTAAATTCTTTTATCCCTTTTAGTTAATTTTTCATTAGCCTTCCTATCCTAAATTATCTAACCCTTCCCTTGGGCCTTAGGCCCACTCCTCCCTCCCTTGGTAGTTGTAGTGTCTGTGTTTTTTGTAGGGAAATTTTTAGTTTAAACTTTGTAGTTATAATTTAAAGTTTATTATTTTTAAAGTGTAATCGGTGTGTGTGTGTGTGTGTGTTTGTGATTACAATTTATTATTCTCTTTGGACATGTCCAAAGAATCAAAGGTCTCAGGCTTCAAGAAGTGTGACTCGTGCTGTCAGAAGATGTCTCTGACAGACGGTCACACTTCTTGTGTTTACTGCCTGGGACCTTTGCACCTGCAGGACTCATGTGCTGTTTGCCATGGCTTCAGCCCTAGAGTCCTGCAGGAGCGAAAAAATAAATTAATTCTCAGAAGCTTATTAAAGCCTGAGGGTCCTTCCACTCAGTCATCGGGGAGACCCTCTAAGTCCTCCAGACCTTCAGCTCCAGCCTCTGAGCTGACTTCTGGGGGCTCTAAGTCCATTCGAACATCGGCTCCGGCCGGAGCCGATGAATCTCGAATGCATGTACCTACGCTGTCCTCGGCTCCGGCCGGAGCCGAGGAAGACATAACTGAGTCGGCTCCGGTAAAGTTGTTGGAGCCGACAACTAAGAAGAGGTCTCGCTCCCCATCTATTGGCTCCGTTCATTTGGCTCCAGCATCACCTTTGCTGTCTGAATGGAGCCATAGATCCCACTCTTCTAGGTCTTCCAGGTTATCGGACCACGACCTTCAGAGAGTAGTGAGTCGACTTCTTAAGTCCGAGGCATTAGCCCAAATGCTTCAAAGTCCGACTCAACAGTCGAAGACTATCCCCACCACTCAAAATATTCCTCCTCTGACTCCTTTGAGTTCGGAGCCGGGGCAGTTCGGACCCGAGACTGTGGTGGCGTCGGAACCGATACCCTTGTCTTCGGTTCCGTCGTCAGCTCCGATTTCTTCCTTGGAAGAATCTTGGTGCCGGACTTCCCTCGTCGGCTCCGAGGGGGCGAGTGGCATCGGACCCTTGTCCGACCCCGCTCTCCCTCTCGGTGCTTTGGCGCTGGTGAGTTCGGCTCCGACATCGGCCTCGGAGCCATCACTGTCGGTGCCGGGGGAGGTTTTCAGTTTTTCGGAACAGAGACCTTCGGCTCTGCCTGACAGGGGTGCCTTTGAGGTCATGAGGAGCGTGTTAGAACCTGGTTCTAATCCACAGTCGGCTCCTTCTGCCCTTCCCTCTATGGTGCCTCCGGTGATTTCTACTCACTCTCTTGTCCCCGAATGTAAAGAGCCAGCTCCTCAAGTTTCCCCTGTGGGGATCGCCTCTCCTGACCCTGTAGGAGAGCCCCCTAGGAAGAGGCAGTGTAAGAGGAAGCACATTGACTCCACTGAGTCTGTCACCTCTGACACTGATTTAGAGGATTCTGAAGGTTCCCCTCATTCCCCCTCTGAAGATGTCTCCTTTGCAGACATCCTTGAAATCTTAAAACAGAGAGGGAATTGGTCAGCCCTCAACCCTTCAGAGGATGAATCAGTGTACCTTGAGGCATTTGGCTCTCGCCCTTCCACCTTCTGGGTGTCCCCTCCCTTTGACCCCCTTATGCAAGTGGTGACAAAGAAGGCTTGGGCGGCTCCTGACTCAGTGGAACCCACCCCAGGAGACCATCTAAGTTCATCACGGCCCCCAAAGACAAAGAATTTCTGACCAAGGGTGTCTCTGTTGATGCTATGGTGGTGGCTGCAGCTACCAAGAAGGAGCTAGCTGATCCTTCGGTACCTGTTCATCCTCCTAACAAGGAGTCTAAGTCGATGGACAGGTATGGGAAGCGGATGTTCTAGTCAGCGACATTTACAATGAAATCGCTGAATTACCTGTGCCATTTTACTCGACTTCAGAGGGATTTACTCAAGGAAGCGAGTGAAATGCTGAAGGACCCAACAGCTGCGGGTTTTCAGGATAGGATGAGCTCTCAGCTGGCTACACTTAATTCTATCACCAACTCCTCCATGCGCCTCCTTTCATATGCGGCTGATGGAGCAAGTAGAGCAGCAGGTACAGGTGTAGCCTTACGTAGGCACGCCTGGATGCGGCTTTGTAACTTTGCGGACCCCTTTAAGGCGTCTTTCACTAATTCCCCCTTTGATGGATCATCCCTCTTTGGTCCTCAAGTGAAGGAAACCTTGACTAGGTGCGAGACTGATGGCAAAACTCTTTCTGCCGTCGGAGTCCATTTTTCTACTCCTTCTAGACCTTACCCCAAAATTCAGAAGGGGGGAAAGATGTGGTTCCGGAAACAATCTCAAGGAGACTTGCCTGACGCACAGAGTCGATTCCCCTCTAGAGGCAGAGGGGGGAACAACAATGGTAGACGCCGCCCCAGAGGCAGAGGGGGCCCGCAGAATCAGGGCAGTAGAGAATCTTTTTCTGACAAGCCCTTTCAGCATCCCTGAGGTGTTGCCCGACTGTCCACCTTCGGAGGCAGTCGGGGGAAGGTTGTCACTGTACCCAAAAGCCTGGCTATCCCTAACTCAAAACAAGTGGGTACAGTCTATCATTTCCGAAAGCTACAGAATTCCCTTTCTTTTCATTCCGAAGCTGTCCAACAAATCCCTTCCAGACGTTCCACCCAGTCAAAGGGAACAAGCAGCATTAAAAATTTCAAAGCTGCTTGCAAAAAGAGCCGTTCAACCAGTGCCAGCAGACCAGGTAGGATCCGGAACCTACTCCATATTCTTTTTGGTTCCAAAGAAAACAGGGGACTGGAGACCCATTTTGCATCTCAGCAACTTGAACAAGTTTGTCAAGAAAACAAAGTTCTGGATGGTCACGCTGCAGTCCATTCTTCCCCTCTTGGAACGGGACAGCTGGATGTGCTCTATAGATCTCCAGGATGCGTACTATCACATCAAAATGAATCGACGCTCCAGGAGATTTCTCCGCTTCAGGCTGGGAACCAGTCATTTTCAATTCAGAGCCCTTTGGTCTCACTACAGCCCCCCGAGTGTTCACCAAATGCATGGCAGTGGTAGCTTCTCATCTGAGACGTCAAGCATTCCAGGTGTTTCCTTATTTAGACGACTGGCTCCTTACAGCCCCCAACAGGCATCTCTTACTCCTCGCCAGAGACTACACCTTTTGCACATGTCACACACTAGGCATCTCAATAAACTATGAAAAGTCTGTCTTGTCGCCTTGTCGTGTTATTACTTTCATAGGCACAAATCTAGACACAGTCAAGATGTCAGCCATACTCACAGAGCAGCGGATAGCAGACATTCACAAACACGTCTTTCTTCTTTTACAGAACAACAAAGTCAAGGCCAGACAGGTCCTGAAAGTCTTGGGAATTATGGCTGCGGCCATTCCTCTCCTACCATTAGCCCGCTTCCACATGAGGATTTTACAATGGATGCTCTTCACACAATGGTCTTATCAAAGCCTTCCAATGTCCCATCCTATTCGGATAACTCAATCATGCAAGAGTCATCTCTCTTGGTGGATCTCATCCCCTCAACTCCTCCTAGGTAGACCTTTTGTCCCTCCTCCTCCTCCTCCTCCGGTTGCTACAGTGACAACGGATGCCTCCCTGATTGGGTGGGGGGGGGGCATTTCCAGGGCAGGACAGTCCAAGGCATGTGGCAACCGTTCGAGTGCCACTTGCACATAAACGTTCTAGAGATGAGAGCAGTGCTTCTAGCGTTGCAAGCCCTACAAGACTCTCTTCCCATAGGAACTATAGCAATCCAAACAGACAACATGTCTGTAGTGTGGTACATCAACAAACAAGGCAGAACCAGGTCTTACCCCCTATGTCGAGAGGCACTCAGACTATGGCAATGGGCGATCTCTTCTCAGCGATTTCTGTTAGCAACGCACATTCCCGGGAAATCCAATGTGATTGCGGACAAATTGAGCAGAGCTATTCTCATGCCTCATGAGTGGTCTCTGAACAACTCAGTGTTGGAGAAAGTTTTTCGAAAGTGGGGCAGGCCTTGCTGCGACCTTTTCGCTACTCCCCAAAACAGCAAGTGCGACGATTTTTTCACCCTCTTTCTCCAACCAGGCCATCCCAGCAGAGACGCTCTAGTGCACGTTTGGCCCCGGGGACTTCTCTATGCCTTCCCCCCGTTCCCACTGATATCCCAGCTGATACAGAAAGCCATCGTTCAGGAAGCTTCTATGATCCTCATTGCCCCTTACTGGCCTCGACAAATTTGGTTCCCCTTTCTACACCGTTATCTGTTGGAACAACCTTGGCATCTGGACCCAGTTCCAGACCTTTTGACCCATCAGTCAGGTCAGTTGCACCACTCCCTTCCCTCTCTGAACCTCACAGCTTGGTTCCTCCAATTCCGACCTTAGCCAGGCTTCCGTTGATATCTCACTCAGTTAGAGATATCTTGATTGCCTCTCATAAATCTTACACTCGGAAGATTTATCATAGCAAGTGGAAACGTTTCTCCTTTTGGGCGCAGTCAAAGAACATAGATCCTTTCACTGCTTCTATTCAATCAGTTCTAGACTTTCTAGCCGAACTTTTCCATGCAGGTTCGTCCCCTTCTACCATTAGAGTTCAATTGGCTGCAATTTTGAACTTTCATGTTGGAGTCTCAGAGTCCTCTATCATGTCTCACAAACTCTGCAAGGCCTTTTTAAAGGGAGTCTTTCTACTCAAACCACCCATCAAAGATCCTCCTCCTCAATGGGATCTCAACTTGGTTCTGGCATCATTAATTCTTCCCCCCTTTCAACCTGCGGCTTCATGTTCTATAAAATTACTTTCCTGGAAGACACTCTTTTTAGTAGCTATCACCTCAGCTAGAAGAGTCTCTGAACTTCATGCTCTGTGTAGTCGACCCCCTTATCTAGTATTTCATAAAGACAGGGTTTCCTTGCGTACTAACCCGTCCTTTTTGCCCAAAGTAGCTTCATTGACAAATTTGAATCAAACCATTGAGCTTCCTGTGTTCTTCCCAAATTATTCTAATAGGTCAGAACAAAAGTTGCACAGTTTAGATATTCACCGCCAGCTTAGGTACTATCTAGATAGGACCAAACAATTCAGGAAATCTGACCAACTGTTTGTTTCTTATGCAGAAGGTAGAATGGGCCTTCCAGTCTCTAAAGTCTCTCTCTCTAGATGGCTTTCTTCATTGATTACCCTAGTGTATGAAATAAGACATCAACGGTTGCCATCCAAACCCAGGGCTCATTCAACTAGAGCTTTAGCCATCTCGGTAGCTTTTCAAGATAGGCTGCCTATTGATTCGATTTGTTCTGCAGCTACTTGGGCTTCTCCCCATACCTTCATTTCTCATTATAAGTTGGACCTGGCCTCTAGAGACCGGGCCAACTTTGGTTCCACTGTACTCAAGAGTTTGTTCCGATAGGCCACCCGGGACAAGGTGCTAGGGACGCGGTCCCATCTAGCAAGAATGAAGGCGAGATTGACAACTTAACATTTAGAAGTTATGTACCTACCATAACGTTCCATGATGTTATGTGATCCTATCTCGCCTACATTCTGACTGATGGGTTCGGAGCCGATCCTCGGCTCCGACTCGGCACGCTTATGCCAAAGAGCGAAGTCTCTTATTGGCTGAGCTTACTATATCCCAGGATGCACCACTACCAGTCCCCCAGATCTCGTTTGCCGCTATCAAGCAAAGACGTGGTCTCGAGCTGGCTGAGCTAAGTATTGTTTTTCACTTACTTTCCTGTCAGGGATTTCCTAGAATTTCAACAAAAAGCTGTATTAACGGCTATTTCGTCTTTTTGTGTATGACTGGATATTTTTGTGAAGTATTTGTGTGGTGATTGCGCCTTTTTTTCTGACTAGAGGTTCCCTTTCAGTTGAAGGGCCTTCCCCTGTCAGTCACTTTGTCTTCAAGTTCCGTTTTTAGTTAAGGGTTCTTGGATCCTTTCTAGTTTTCTTCTTTGTGACAGTTCTTGGTTATAAAAAGAAAAAAAGAGAGAGAAAAGTTTTTTCTCTGTGATAGTTATTGTGTTTTGTTTTTGGCTGTTACACTTGATTGGTTGCCATAATGTCTCAGGCTCCTAGGCCTTCAGGTTTTAAGAAGTGCACTAAGTGCAGCTTCAAAATGTCTATTACAGATGACCACTCTCTCTGTGTGTACTGTTTGGGCGCCAAACATTTGCAGGAGTCCTGTAGCGTGTGTCACGCGTTTTCCTCGAGGGTCCTCCAAGAGAGGAAAAATAAACTTATTTTAAAAGGCCTTATTAAACCCTCATTTGAAGAGGCATTAGCTTCCTCTCCTTCTCCTGCTAAAAAGAAAAGGGCGTCGGCTCCGACCAGTCCGTCGGAACCGACCGCCAAAAGACATAGGCAGGCTTCTCCTTCGGCTCCACGGACTTCGGAGCCGAGGGCGGAACGGTCTGCCTCGATGCCTCCAGCCTCGACTCCTCTGGGTTCGGAGCCGACGGCTGGGGCATCGAGGCGGGTCACCTTCATCGGCTCCACTGATCTCGGAGCCGATGAAGGTTGTCCGCCCAGACACTTCCTCCTCGGCGCCGAAGCCCTCTTCGGCACCGATGGAAATTGGTTTGGACACTCCTTCGGCGCCGATAATTGTCGAGTCGATTCGGAGCCAGTCACCTAGTCCCTTGGAGCCGTTGGAGAGGCCTACTCGGACCCATTCGGTCTCTTCCAGGTCATCAAGGATGTCAGATTCGGACATAGACAGGGTGCTCCAAAGACTTTTCCAGTCCCCAGTCTTTCAGAAATTTGTTTCGGCTCCGACCCAATTGGCTTCGGAGCCGATAGCCCATTCCATTGCCATTCCTCCTCCGACCGCTTCGGCTCCGTCGGAGCAGGTGCTGATGGAGCCAGTGGAGATCCTAGGGTCGGCTCCGACTCTTACTCCAACCCCGGCCTTCGGGTCCGAGTTTAGCACACGGACTTCTTCGGCCGGACCCGGGGGTGACGTTTCGGGACCAATGCTGTCGGTTCCAAGCCTCCCTCTCGGTGCTTCGGCCGCGGGACTTCCGTCTGCTATCATGGCTCCGGAGACTGGACCCTCCAAGGATTCTGGGGGTCCGGCCTTCAGAGCTATGAGGAGTGCCTTGGCCAAGTCTTCTTCGGCCATCTCTACGGCTTTACCGGCACCTTCCCTGGGCATGGAGACTGGGTCTTTGGCAGTTCCCCTGTCTCTAGGCAGCGGAGCCCCGGGGCCTGAGGTTACCCCCACTGGGGGTTCCCCTCCTCCTGAGGGTCTTTCGGAGTTGTCTTCGGAGGAGCCCCCAAGGAAGAGATCGTGCAAGAGGAAGCACGTGGACTCCCCCGATGAGTCTCTTACATCGGACACTGATCTTGATGATGCGGAGGGGTCCCCAAAGTCGTCCTCGGATGATGTCTCATTTGCAGACATTCTAGAGATCTTCAAGCAACGAGGCGGCTGGAATTCCAAACCCCCCTCCGCTGATGAGTCGGTGTTCCTCAAGGCCTTCGGGGCTCAGCCCTCCGCCTCCTGGATGTCTCCGCCCTTCGACGAGCCCCTGGATTTGGTTTGTCGGAGGGCGTGGGAACATCCAGATACTGTGGAACCAGTGCTTTCTCGCCCTAACAAATTTTTGTCTGCCCCACCCGAGAAGGAGTTCTTAACGAAAGGCGTGGCTGTAGATGCCATGGTGGTGGCATCTGCTACCCAGCAGGACGTGGCAGAGGCTTCAACGTCCGTCCATCCTCCTAATAAGGAGTCTAGGAGCATGGACCGCACGGAAGCGCACCCTGACTTCAGCGGCCTTTACTCTGAGGTCCCTGAATTATTTGGCACATTTCACCAGACTACAGAGGGATCTGGTCAAGGAGCTCTCAGATTCCCTCTCAGGTAACCTACCTGAGCAGCTAGCCCAGTCGGTTAGCTCTCAGTTGGCTATCCTTACCTCGATTTCTAACTCGTCCATGAGGCTCATTTCATATGCGGCCGAAGGGGCGGGCAGAGCGGCAGGCACAGGCGTGGCTCTACGGAGACAAGCCTGGCTCCGTTTGTGTCATTTCGCGGAGGCCTTCAAGTCTTCTTTTGCCGACGCTCCCTTTGATGGGTCCTCTTTGTTTGGACCCAAGGTAAAAGACACTCTTACCCGCTGTGAGCAGGAGGGAAAGACTTTATCTGCCGTAGGAGCACGTTATTCCACTCCCTTTCGGCCTTATCCCAAGGCTAAAAGAGGAGGGAAGATGTGGTTCCGCAAATCACAGAAATTCTTTCCTCAACAGCAGGAAGATTCCCCTTCCAGAGGCAGAGGATGGGGAAATTTTTCTGGGAGACGCCGTCCCAGAGGCGGCAGAGGCCCCCGCAACACTGGAGACCGCGAGTCCTTTCGTGGCTCTTCAGCCTCCCACACTCCATGAGGGATTGCCTGGCTGTGCTGCTCGGAGCCAGTCGGGTGCCGTTTTGCCAAGCACCTAAAAGCCTGGGAGTCTATTACTCAGGACAGATGGGTGCCGGATTATTGCCGGAGGTTACACCATTCCCTTCACACACTCACCCCCACCGTCCAAAAATCCCGGACCCACCACCCAGTCAAAGGGAAATTGCAGCCGTAGAAGCTTCAAAGCTGCTAGAAAAAGGAGTCATCCAACCGGTCCCCACAGACCAGATCGGATCCGGAAATTACTCAAGGTTCTTTTTAGTGCCAAAAAAGACAGGGGACCTGAGACCCATCTTGGATCTCAGCAAACTAAACCAGTCCGTCATGAAGTCCAAATTCCGAATGGTCACTTTACAATCCATTCTCCCATTGTTGGAGAAAGATGTTTGGATGTGCTCCATAGATCTCAAGGACGCCTATTATCACATACCGATACATCAGGCGTCCAGGAGGTATCTGCGCTTCAGCCTGGGAGACAGTCATTTCCAATTTTGTGCACAGCCCCCAGGGTGTTCACCAAGTGTTTGGCAGTAGTGACCGCTCACCTGAGGAGTCTCGGATTCCAAGTGTTTCCCTATCTGGACGACTGGCTCCTGACTGCCACCACCAGGCATCTACTACTAGAGAACCTACAAGCCACCATCTCCCTGGGTGCTTCCCTGGGAATTACATTCAACTGGTCAAAGTCTGTCTTGCTGCCTTCTCAGCGCATAAGATTCATAGGAGCAGAGATAGACTCAAAATTTATGCGAATCTTCCTTCCTACCGAAAGGATACAAACATTACAAGATCAAGTCCGAGCCCTGCTTCTAAGATCCAAAGCCCCAGCCAGGATGGTCCTGCAACTTTTAGGTTCAATGTCTGCCACGGTTCTCCTAGTTCCTCTGGCAAGATTGCACATGAGGATTCTTCAGTGGCTGTTATCGACACAATGGTCTTTTCAGGATCTCCCCCTCAATCATCACATACTGATTACAGAAACGTGCAAACGGGACCTCCGCTGGTGGCTTCTGCCATCCAATCTGAATCAGGGAAGACCTTTTGTTATACCCCTCCGGTGGCCACCTTGACAACGGATGCCTCCCAGACGGGTGGGGGGCATTGTCTGGGCAGGTCAGTTCAGGGTTCTTGGCTTCCAAACGAAACATTTCTCCATATCAATGTGTTGGAAATGAGGGCTGTACTTCTGTCCCTACAAGCCCTCCACAAGTTTCTCCCTCAAGGCATTATCGCCATCCACACAGACAACATGTCGGTGGTCTGGTATCTAAACAAACAAGGAGGGACCAGATCTTACCCCCTTTGCAGAGAGGCCATGAGGGCGTGGGAATGGGCAGTGGCTACTAAGCGCTTCCTGGTAGCGACCCACATTCCAGGAAAATCCAATGTATTGGCAGACAGACTGAGCAGGACTATTCTCTCTCCTCACGAGTGGTCTCTGAACGAAACAGTAGCAGCTCAGATTTTCAAAAGATGGGGGTTTCCGTGCTGCGACCTGTTTGCAACACCACGAAACACGAAGTGCAAAAGGTTCTTTTCCTTGACCCCGCGTCAAGGGGAGGCAGCTACGGATGCTCTAGTCCAACCTTGGCCAACAGGACTGCTTTATGCTTTCCCTCCGATTCCACTCCTCCCCAAAGTCATCCAGAAAGCTTCCCAATTGGGGTCCACAATGATTCTAATTGCTCCGTACTGGCCTCGTCAGGTATGGTTCCCCAACCTACAGAAATATACTCTGGACGGTCCTTGGTTCTTGGATCTAACTCCGGACCTTCTGGTTCATCAGTCGGGACAACAGCACCAGTCCCTTCACACTTTGAAATTAACAGCTTGGCTCCTCCACTTCCGACTTTAGTCAGAAATCACACCTTGGACCCGGAAGTTATTCACATTTTATCTTCAGCCCACAAACCCACCACTAAGAAATTGTATCACAGTAAGTGGAAGAGGTTTGCTATCTGGGCTCAACTCAGAGGCTTAGACCCTATTACTGCCCCGATACCAGAGGTCTTGAAATTTTTAACATCCTTGTTTAATCAAGGATCTTCAGTCTCTACTATTAAAGTCCAACTAGCAGCTATCTCCAAATTTCACGATTCCATAGACCCACCGTTGATGAGCAGCAGATTATGTAAAACTTTCATGAAAGGTGCTGTGCTTTTAAGCCCCGCAGTTTTTCATCCTGCGCCTCCGTAGGATCTTGATTTGCTACTTCCTGCCTTATCATCTTCCCCTTTGAACCAGCTGCTACATGTGAGTTGAAATATCTGTCTTGGAAAACTGCCTTCTTAATTGCAATTACCTCTGCAAGAAGAGTTTCAGAACTTCAAGCCCTATCTATCAAACCACCGTACTTGATTTTTCACAAGGATAGAGTATCACTTAGACCTAATCCATCTTTTGTCCCAAAAGTTTGCTCTAATCTCTGTCTCCAACAATCTTTAGAGCTACCAGTTTTCTTTCCAAAATTTTCAAACAAAGCGGAATACACCTTCCATACGTTGGATGTTCACAGGCAATTGCGCTTCTATCTAGATAGGACTCAGCAAATTCGGAAAACAGATCAATTGTTTGTGTCCTTTTCAGATAATAAACTGGGTAAAACCATCACTAAAGCTACTATTGCCAAATGGATCAGAGATTGCATAACTCAAGCTTATTCCTCTTCAAATAAGCAACTTACAACATCTGTCAAAGCTCACTCTACTAGAGCTATGGCTACCTCTATTGCATTCCATTCCAAGCTCGCTATTTCTGAAATTTGTGCTGCGGCTACTTGGTCCAACCCGCACACTTTCATTTCCCACTATAAATTGGATGTGGCATCTAAAGGACGAGCATCATTTGGTTCCACGGTACTCTGGAGTGTTTTCCAGTGAGCCACCCAGGATTTAGGTGCTAGGGACGCTGTCCCATCAGTCAGAATGTAGGCGAGATAGGATCACATAACATCTTTTAGTTATGTACTCACCATAACTTCAGATATTTGGGATCCATCTCGCCTACATTCCTAATATCCACCCTCCTTCCCCCTGCCTTGGAGATCAGAAGAGATTGAACGGTTTGGGTTCTACTGTTTTTTATCTTGTATCATCTGTCAATGTTATATAAGCAGTGCATGCGTGTGTGCATGTATGCGGACAAACTAGATCTGGGGGACTGGTAGTGGTGCATCCTGGGATATAGTAAGCTCAGCCAATAAGAGACTTCGCTCTTTGGCATAAGCGTGCCGAGTCGGAGCCAAGGATCGGCTCCGAACCCATCAGTCAGAATGTAGGCGAGATGGATCCCAAACATCTGAAGTTATGGTGAGTACATAACTAAAAGTTAGTTGTCTTCTTCTCGCCTTCTTTCTTGCGTCCCACCCTCCTTCCCCCTAGCCAGGACAGACCTAGAAGAGTTTCTTTGTTCCTTATGAAAATTATTGCTGGTATTAGCTTTCAAACGAGATCTGAGGAAGTTACCGCCTAGCATTGTGGGATATAGGGGAGCCTCGAGCCAGTGAAACTAGCTCTCGAGCTTTTGGAGTGGCCGAGTCGGAGCCGAGGATCGGCTCCGAACCCATCTAGCAAGAAAGAAGGCGAGAAGAAGACAACTAACATGGAACGTTATGGTAGGTACATAACTTCTAATTTTGCGTGACAACGTTACTCGCCTTACTGAAGTAGTTGGGCAGTTACAACAAACCATTTGGGACATAAAAAATGCCGGTCCTAATGAGAAAATAAGCCACCCGTTACTTGTTACTCATGTTTCCACTGAAGCGGATATTCCGAATGGCCAGGGTGGATTTTGTAAGGATTCCAACGAGGTGGCTAGACCAAGACTGTTGTGAAATAGGGTTTGAGATACAAGTCATGCATCTGACAAGGACTTTACATGTGATTTTTTCTTGTTTCAGGTTGATGAGGATTTTCAGCGTTTAGGAGCTCGTCCTAAACATACGCAACCAGTTAAAACCTATGCTATGTCAGCAAAACCAAAATTGGACATTGTAAAAGGTATTGTTGTGAATTCCTCCAGCCCTAGGGGCAATATTGTTAACGTTTCATCCACTACACGAGTCTGGTAATTTACATAAATTTTTAACTAATGATTATGATTTTAAAACCAAAGATCATCAAAATAAAATGTATAGAGATAATTCTTCCAGTTATAAAGGCACTGTGAAAGATATGATTTATAGTCTTGGAAAAATGTTATTAGCTGTGAAAAGTGTAAAAATTGACAATGCATATTTATTGAAATGTATCAATTTAGGCATTGTACCGATGGGTTTAAGGTTTTTTAAAATGCCAATGGGGGTAAATTTAGACAATGACACAAAGACGGAATTTAATAAATTGTTTGATAGTTTTGGTATTAGTTTTATGAATTTAATTATAAAAAAGAATGATGAGAAGTTAAGTGGGTTAGTTAATGAGTTAGAGAAGTTAAATAATTATATTGTTACAGATTTGGTGTTCCCTCAATGGAAGGATTTATATGAAAAGCAATTTAAATTAGCTGAAAGTAGAACAGCTAAGATATTTGACAGAAAGAAAAAGAAACTGTCACGTGATATGGAACAATACCATTACCATAGGGCATACCTATGGAAAGCTGAGATGGACAGGGAACATAATAATGTTGCTTTGGATAGTAGGGAGACCCACAAGGAAACAGACTCAAATTTTCAAGGGGGTCGATACTTCACACCTCCACAGAGAAGGAACTATCGACAAAGGAACCATCAAAAGAGATGGTAAATAGTGATATTGACAATATTAACAGTCAGTTTTTGCAGCTTGAGGTCACCCCCACTATTGTACCTGTTTTGGATAATAGTATGTTATATAGAAAACAGGTTGATGAGGTAGTAATTGTACATAATGATTTGAAAATATTTAATTATACCGGTTTAAACATTCTGGAAGAGCATTTTTCATTATTTAAGAAAGGTATGAAATAAATACCAACAGCAAGATTTAATTTAGCTGACACCATAGCTGAGGTTAAGCTATACTGTCGTAGACTTAACCTGGCTCTTACTATGCAAAAAAATGCGGAGTTGTTGTCTGTAAATGAATTAAGGAGAAAAAGTACTTTTATACCTACGACACACAGGAATGTTTTAAATTTTGAAGATCTTATTTGTTTAGATATATGCAGATACAATAAAAGAAGAACGACTTCTATTATTAATGATAACCTTATCGTGCAGGAGAGAATGTGTTTGAATTAATTAGTTTGTAACAAAGACATACGGGTTATGAAACCCGACAAAGGGGCAGGGATTGTCCTGTACAACACTACGGATTATGTTAATAAGATACAGAGGATATTAATTGAGACAGACAATTATGAAATTGTGTCCTTAAATGAAATTAATATTGGATATCGTAAGATTGATTTAGTTTTAGAAGAGTATATGATTGACAATAGGATCACTGTGGAGACTTATAACTTTTTAAAGGTGGAACATCCTGTGCTTGCCACAATAGTGGGTATTCCTAAAATTCATAAGGATATACTTGATCCCCCATTCCGCCCAATTATATCGGGCAGTAAATCTAAGACCTTTAATATAGGTGTAGCCATAGACAGATGGGCTAAGCATATATATGGAAATACACTGCATCTCATAAAGGATTCATGGATGTTTCTGTCCAATCTTACTATAGAAAAATGGAAAAAGAGTCTGCTATGTATAACTATAGATGTTATAGATTTGTTTTCTTGCAACCCTAAAATGCAAGGTTTAGAAGATTTTAGTGAGAGCTTAAGAAGGTATTCTAACCTCAGGTGGGATCGTATTAATTTGATGACCGACATGATGGGACTAGTATTAGATCATAATTATATTTACTTTGAAGGGGACATTTTTAGACAGACAAGGGGTGTAGCTATGGGGGCTTCTTGTGCCCCTATTTTTGCTAATTTAGTTATGCTGGAATGGGAGCATCAGCATTTGTTTAACAGCACCTATTTTCAGCATGTTGTTTACTACACAAGATTCCTTGACGATATGTTTCTGTTATGGGACGGACCAGTTGAACTTTTTAATGATTTTATGATCCATTTAAATCAGTCCAGTAACTGTTTGAAATTTATGTACAAAGTTAGTTCTGATGGGATTGCTTACTTGGACACATTTATAAGACATACAGACACTGGTTTTCAGTCAAAGATTTTTAGAAAAGAAACATTTTCAAATGGATATTTGGAATTTTCTAGTAATCACCCCAAACACATATTAAGAAATATTTTCAAAGGGCAATGCATTTGGGCAGCCAGAATGTCCTCTAATTATGACGTAATGATAAAGGAGATGCATTTTATCAAAAATATGTTTATTAATAGAAGTTTTCCGATATCATTACTGAATGACATTGCTTCTTATGTTATAAGGGAATGGGGCAATAAGTACCCCCCAATACTGGGCACTGTATATAGTCACAACAATGCCATACAGCCCGGTAAAGTAGGGGGTTTTGAGTCCAAAAAAGTATGTGTTCTAATGTATTCCCCACATGTTAATGAAATTAAAAACATTTTGTTTAGACATTGGAATATTTTAACCGTCGATGAGGAGGTAAAAAATGAAGTTGGTAATGGACCATGTTGTGTATATAAGGTGGGACTAAATATTAAAAGATTGTTAGAGAGTGCTAAAAACAAACGTAATCTGTCGATGCAGGATGTTTCCACTAAAAAATGTTGTTCTTGTAGATAATGTTTTGGTATAAATGAAAACAAGGGCTGCAAACTGGATGACATAAATAGAACTTATATTAAGTTTATGAAAGGGAATTGTCATAGCACTAATATAATATATCTTGCAAAATGTGAGTCATGCACAGCTTTCTATATTGGAAAAACCGAAAGGCAATTTAGGAGACGGATTTATGAACACCTGTATAAGATTAAGGTCCAAGATACCAACAATGCCTTATATAGACATATTAAACAGTACGGTGTTGCTCCTGTCTTTAAATTTGCTATAATTGATCAGGTAGTAAAATCCCCACGAGGAGGTAATTTTAAAGCTCTTTTAGGAAAAAAGGAAAGTATGTGGCAGATGAAGACTAATGCCACAAAGTTTCCAGGCATTAATGATTTTATTTCCATAAAA
Organism: Protopterus annectens; assembly: GCF_019279795.1. Classification (NCBI taxonomy): domain Eukaryota; kingdom Metazoa; phylum Chordata; order Ceratodontiformes; family Protopteridae; genus Protopterus; species Protopterus annectens. The sequence continues at coordinate 1,334,606,265 of NC_056732.1, forward strand.
CCTTTATTACAATTATTATAAGTTGAATGTGAATAATCTTTATGCACTTTTTATGTATATGTAGATTTTGTGATATTAGTGATTTAGTGTTAGTTTGGTACAATTGCTGTTTTTAGCTACTTTTAGTGAAATATGTGCTGTTTATGTAGGCTACTAGCCACGAATTGGCAGATTAGTTTATTATCATTTATATTTATTTATACATTTTTGTATATTTAATATATTACATTTTAATATTTTTTCATGGTAGTGGGTATTATGATTATCATTGCATTCTATTTATTACTTTTTATCCATGTTTTTAGCTGTGGAGTACATCAACAGATTATGTACTTTGACACTTATGGATGTTATGTGTGGAAACTTGATCTTAACATATGTTTTTACAAATTATATGCACTGGCACTTTAAAAGTTGATGTCAGCTATTTGTAATAACCTTTTGAATGGATTTGGTGCCAAAAAGTTGTTAAATATGGTTCTATCTCTGCTGTATAGTTATCTGATGAAGTCTGCAACGCAGATGAAAGCGCTTACCAGTTTCTAAATATTTTTTTGTACATCAATAAACGTTGCTTTTATCCTTGTTCGAGTCCTGTTCACAATTTGACTGGATAACCTAGCAGAGATGGATAGCTGTCTCACCATTTGATTCTGGTGTTGTGTGCATTTGTTGTGGATTTGAAACATTAGGAGAATAGTGAAGGGAGATATAGTACCCCAATACATTCTACTTCCACTTTGGCTACTAGTGGATTTTCTAAGAGACAAGTTAGTAGGTCTAACACACAAAAAGCCTTTGTCACCGAGTTTTGCAATGAAGCTTTGCAGATTAGGGGTATTTTGATTAAAAATTGGCAGATTTTTTTCTTTGTTTAAAGAATTGGGAGGTAAATTAGGAAACAATCCCATAGTGGTTTTTAGAAGGGGCAAGACCATCAAAATTTTTCTTGAACACACTTCTGTCCATTGTGAATATGGATGCAGCAATAAAAGGGCTGGTACCTATAAATGCATCTGTTGCAATTACTGCAACAACATGCAGGAAGATGACAGTTTGGTATTAAACCAAATGACCATCAGATCCAGGAATTATTGCAATTGCAAGAGTGTGGAGGTGGTTTAAGCCACTGTATGCCACCTTTGTAGAAGTTTTCATGTGGGTAAGACAAAGAGGAAAAGCAAAGAGCATATATATGAACATAAAACAGATATCAGAAAACAGGACAGCAAATAGTTGTTGTGGATTTGAAACATTAGGAGAATAGTGAAGGGAGACATAGTAACCCCGTATCTGGAGCATTTCTCTCCGGGCCTCCGCTGAAAACAGGTTCTGTGGAACCTAGTCGGACTTTCCCGGTCAACAAATGATAAATAAAAAATAAAATATGCTTTAGCTAAACACATCATTGAGTACCCTGGTCATTGTTTTTAATTTTTTGCTTTGGAACAAGTGCAACAATACCTCAGACGGTGACCATGGGAGGACAAGTTAGAAAAAAGGGAAATGCAATGGCAGTTCAGATTAAATGCCACTAACACCCCTGGTCTCAATGAAGGTGTTTTTGTAGCATATATCTTAAAACTTAAGTCTTACAACATATAACAGGTAGCTGATGTATTGTGTATTTTTCAACTAGCAATGCATTTTAAAAATGTTTTAAATGAAAAAGACTATCTCTGTTTTATGCTTGGCTTAATTCACACATTGTATTGGTAAGTGGAGTGTTTAACATAGAGAACAAGTTTCAGCTTGAGTATGTTTTTTAAAAACATTTTAACGTGTGTTTTGATGATGTAATTCATCATGTGATACATTGGGAGGGGTATTTAAATCTGGTGTTTGTGTTACTACATTTGATTCCGATGAAGTATATACCGTATTTCCCTGAAAATAAGACCGGGTCTTATACTCTTTCCCCTGCCGAAATACGCATTAGGGCTGATTATCAGGGGATGCCTTATTTACCCCCCCCCCCGTACAGCAATCTACATTTATTCATGTACAAAAATTGACATTTATTCATGTACACAAATTGGCATTTATTTGGTACTTCTCTATTATTGGACAACAGTTCTAAGTAATGCTTAACAGTTGTGTGGGAATTCTACATAAACAGTGCAACAAACATTTCAACTCCAGAATATTTACACCTTGGCTTTCACGGTGCAATATTTTATGCTTAACAGAAAGTGCAGAAAAATCTCAATACATGTGAATTGGAGGAGGGGAATAAAACCGAAAGCAGAAGCAATCCATTCTGTTGCCCCGATAATGGAAAAGTTATTCAAATACAGTCATGTCATCTTCTTCTGGAACATTGTCATAAGTCTCCAACCCCTAAATTCCGGCCTGAATTTCTTCCGACTCCATTTCCTGTAGAACCATTTGCCATCTGTCATGCCTAGCAATAGAGCTTTCCTTAAATGCGCACTGCTTGTCCAAGTAGCCTGCTCGTAGTGCACTGGTAGCACAGCTGTCAGTGATTTTATCCTATGAATTTTTCACCCAAGTCACAACCTCTTGCAGGGTAGGCTTTACAATGTTTCCATGCTGATTTCTTTCCATTCTATTTTCAATGTAGTCATTGAGTTCTATACGCAAATGGTTCTTGAATGGCTTGTTTATTGCAATATCAACGGTCTGGAGATAGGCAGTCATTCCTGCAGGAATCATTATTTGATCTATTCTTCTCCATGCAAGGAATTTCTTCATGTCTTTAGTGCAGTGAGTGCTGGCTGAATCTAAGACTAGCAGACCTCTTTCGCCACCTCACAAAACAAGTGGCAGCATTACATCGACCCACTTCCTTATAACTGCTTGTGTGCACCAGGCTTTTTCGGTTTCAAGAATGTAAATGCCTGAAACACATTCAATCTTATCTTTCTTGTCCTTACTAATGATTAGAGGTGGGGTTTTCTTTCCATTTAGATGAATTGCCAAAATACAGGTAACACGTGCACTCTCGTAACCAGTGGAGAGAATGTAGATTGATGAGGCACCCCTCTGATCAACTGTTATTTGAGATCCTTGCCCCATAAACACTGCAGTTCCATCCATAGCAATCATGTTGGGGAGTTGGTATTTAGAAAAGTCTATGCCATCAACAAAGGACATAAATGCAAGTGCACTTTTAATAACTTCAGTATCTTCCAGCTTGAACAATGTTGCTGATCTTCTTAGAGCCCATTCATATCGCTGAAGGAAGCCATCCAGCTAATGTTGTGATGCTTTGAATTCTTCTCGGGATATTTCTAACTGTGGTGCCATTGCAAGGGCAAATGCTTGAATATCAGCCCTGCGCACAACCAAAACCTTTGCTCTCCTGTTAGCAATCCATTCACAGATGATGTCTTCCAGCTCAGGAAATAATGGTTGCCGATCTGAGCCACACTTGCACTTCTTAGCATTTCCCTCGTTGGCCTGTTGACTGAGGTTATTGTACGCTGCACGCCATTTTCGGACCATTCAGAGATCTAATTTCTTCTCTTTGCAGAAAGCCATCAGATTCGTTCCCCGGGAGTCCTCCGCGATTCCTTTCTTGTACTTGACAGAACAGCTCTTCTGTTTGCACTCATCTTGTCTGAGGGGTTAACTGAAGACTTATGAGACCAGAGTGGCAATAGAAAATGGCGACGGTTAAGAAGACACAAGCACAGACGTTCATTATCATGTGTGCGTGCTTTACGCGCATTGTCTGTATGCCAGTGTTTATGGGCCAAGGATCTTAACTGTCAAGTGTGAGTTATGATTAGAGTTACAGTAAGAATTGTGGAGGACTCCCAGGGAAAGAATCTTACGACTTTCTGCAAAGGAAAGAAGTTGGGTGCCCAAATGGTCCGGAAAGAGCGAGCAGAGTACGATAACCTCAGTCAACGGGTGTCAATAATAGTATTTTATAATTCAACATGTCCGTCGTGTGTTGTTGACGATCTTAACTGGAGCTTATTTCTGGGGGATGGGCTTATATCATGACCACCCTGGAAAACCATGATAGGCCTTATTCTCTGGTTAGGTCTTATTTACGAAGAAATACGGTAGTTTTTATATGAAAGCACTCAATCCTGAAGTTATCCTGTTGTGTTTTATTAAACAAATGAAAGTAAATATCAAGCACCAAGCCCTAACAGACACCACTGATCACTTTCATATTTTCTGATGAGGCATTGCAGCTCATACTGTGTGGGTTCTGTCTTTCAGCCATTTTGCTATCCATTTTATTAGATACAAGTTGTTTTAAAAGAATGTAACTTTTCTTGCTTGAGGAATGGTGCTGAAGGCCTTGGCCAGGTCAAGATATACCACGTGTGCTGCATGACCACCATCTACAGCCTCTGCAACCCTTCTGAAGAAGTTTCTCTGAATAAATAAAAGGATCTACAATTTACAAAGCTAAATTCTTGGGGGAAAAAACTAATAAGATTTTTGATATTGCATTTTATGAGGTCAGTTATAATATGTTTTATGGTTTTGTAGATGAGGCTTGTAGACTGATAGGTCTGTAATTACCCTAACAGTTGTAAGATCACCCTTATGGAGGGTCATCACCAGTGCAATGTGCCACTCATCAGAGATAACAAACAATAGCTAAACATAAGTTACAGAGTTTAAGGAGTGTGTCTGTAAATGCATGTTTAACACCATTACTTAAGCTATCATGTATCTTGTCAGGTCTCACTGAGGTTCATAGGTAGGTAGGTACTAGGCTATTAGCTATATAAGCCTAGCCAAAAAGGTACCCTGGCTTTTGCCACCCAAGAAAATAATTTTCCTGTGCCCCTGTCGAGCAGAGCCACAGAAGTGATCCCTGGGGTGAATTTCCTATTTCCCATCCAATAATAAACAGCCTTGCAGGTCTTGAACCCAGGACCCTATACACTATAGTCACAGTAGTTAACTACCAAGCCATCACAGCAGTTGAGGAGGTATTTTTGGTCCTGGTTATTACTTTCAGTAAATTATCTTTAGAGAGAGAGACAAACTATGCAAAGGCCAGGAAAAGTAATAAAATGGGAAAACACAAATATAGATAAAAAAATAATGTATCTCTTTTATTAAGAATTAAAGTAGTATATGAAATGAAACACCCACCATGTTGTCACACCACAGTTGCTAGGGTTAAATACAGGCATTTAATCTACATCCAAGCATTTTACAAGAAAGGCACAGATTTTACTATAAACATGCCATCATCTGTAATGGATTACATTATTTTTAAAAAGTAATTATTCACTGTGAGGAGTGTAACACAGACACCAATGCTTACTAATAAAGTGTTTTGTGTTCTATGTGCGGAATCAGAATTTTCTCCATTTGTCACTAATTGTATGTACACATAGACCAAGAAGTGTATAAACTTCATTTAATACTATGGCTGTTCCCCCTAATCTCCTAACAAAGTAAAGTAAGAATTGGTTAAATAACATGGTTTTAAACATAAACAGTCTTCAGTATCATTCTTCATCAAACATCATGATAGATGCAATCATTGGGATGAGTTACCAAAACATGCGGTACAACAGTTGTCCCCAGATCAAGTGACATATTTATTTACAGTCGGCTCTGCTTAAATGCATAGCCTTGGGACTGAGGTTCTTTAATGCAGTTAAGCAGAGTATGATTTTAAGCGACATTGATAAAAGAAACAATTACAATAATGCCAGATACACAGTAATCTCTCTCTCTCTCTCACACACACACACACACACACACACACACACACACACACACACACACACAGTGATACATTTCAAAAACTTTATAGAAAAGTTACTGTTTACAGCTGTTTGCTGTTTCAGATAGCATACAATTATGTGAGCAGGAAGTCTATCTTTAACAGGATTAATACTACAGTAGTTGCAGGACAAGCCTCTTTTCATACTGGTACAGTACTGTACTACAGTATCATTTTTCTACCTTCCACAGGCTTCAGTACCACTTATTTAATTTATTCTAGCTTTATAGTTAACACTCAGCCTGTGTACTTTCTGATGTCTCTAGCTTAGAAAATCAGCATGGTATGACTTCCATCTAAATTTTTATTCCCTATACAGCAGTCACAGTGTGCCTTTTCTGTCTTATGCTAGGTAAAACAATGTGTACAAACAATAACACATTTCAGAAACTTTATAGAAAACTGTACTCTATAAAACACTTAAAGTGGTCAGTACAGTCTCTCATGGTTTAGAGAAAAAAATTGTTATTAATGTTTGAACAGCTGTTTGCTGTTTCAGATGAAATACAATGTCCTTCATTTCATAGAAAGTGGAAAACGATTCACATCCTTTTTGTTCCATGAATATGCACAACATATCCAGAAATTAAATAATGCCATGGAAGTGTACTGAAGCAGTAGAAATATCATCATTATCATTACTGTTATCGTCTTCTTTTCTATTGCCAGCAGTGCACTGTTCCGGAACAAATTCACAATCAGCAGCCATTTCTTCTGTTTCAAGTTCTTCATCAATTGCAACATACCGCTAAAAATCCTCTACCATCATGCCCAAGGGGAAGCAAAAGTTCTCATGTTGATCTCTTTCACTATTGTCTGTTATGTTGTCTGAGCTCTGCAGAACAAAACTAGACTTCTTGTAGCAGTTGACTATCACGGATTGTGAAATTTTATTCCATGCTTCTCTCTAAATGTGTAATGAATCCAGCATGGATAACTTTTTAGCAAGCTCAGATGCTGTTTTCTGTGATTCAAACATACTGTCTATGATATCTACAACGTGCTGCAGGACCATTGAGTGGTAGTGCTTTTTGAAGCAAATAATAATGTCTTGATCCATTGGATGAACAAGGGATGTCATGTTCATTGGCAGGAAGTGAAGCTTTACATATGTCAACCTTACATCGCTATGCATAGCACAGTTGTCACACAGCAACAGATTTTCCTTCTTTTAGCTCTCATTGAGCTGTCCATTTTCGGAAGCCATTCTTTACAAATTTCAGCAGTCATCCAAGAATTCTTGTTTGCTTTAAAAGTGACAGGCAACTTCCTTACATTCTTGAAACACCTTGGGTTTTTGCTTTTCCCGATCACAAGAGGATCAAACTTCTCACTGACATCCACACTGCAAGCTAACAGTAAGCTCATTTTATCTTTTACAGCCTTTGAACCAGCAGCCTCGACACTTTTAAATGTCAATGTTCCATCTGGTATAGTTCTCTAATATAACCCCATTTCATCAGTACTGAAAATGTTGCATGGACTGTAATTTTTCAACAGGTCTGAAAAAACTTCCATCAACCATCGCTCACCTCCAAAATCATCTGTGCCTTGTTTTTCACCATGATGTTTTTTGAATACAATGTTGTGGTGTCCTTTCTGTCTCTCTAACCAACCAGGTATAGGTTTGAAATCCTCAACTCCTGTGCTTTTGGCTAGTTGGTTGGCCTTTTCCATTAACAATGGACCACTAATGGGAATGTTTCATCTTCCGGCTAGTGCAAACCAGTGCAACAGGGCATGCTTGATATCTTCAGCTTTCCTGACCCTCTTGCGTTTGCGATTAAGGGTGGCATTTGTTTGCCACTCTTTAATAATTCTTCTATGTTTTTCAGAATTCTTGAAATTAGGTGCATGCCTAACAACGATGCAATAGAAGTCTGACTTTCTAGATTATCAAGTCTTTTAATAACGTCGACTCACACAGCTAAAGTAATAGTCTTTTTAAGAATTTTCTTTGACATTCTTGTAATATCCCTTAGATAACTGGCAGACTTCTTGCTGACATAATGATTACAGTACATACACGTAAATTTACTACACGGTCACAGCGAGCAGCCGCACTGGCTATGCAGTTATGTGAAGTAAAACAAAATGGCAGTGATCTACACAGGATTTAACATGGCTATGCATTTCAATAAAATATGCAATTAACCGATATGCGTCAATGTAGAAGGCACTCCAATACATTTCCATTGACTAAAAATGGCACTGTATGCATTTAAGCAGAATATGCTTTTATCTGATATGCATTTAAGTGGAGCTGACTGTAGTTAAGTATTTTTATGTTCTCACACCCTTCCCAAGTGACCCCAATTTAGCCTCAGGTTGCATCCTTGCTTCCCCTATCTGCACCATCTTAAATCCCTCAACTACTCCTTGCAGGTATCACTGGATGTAACCCTTTGCTGGTGGGTCATTGAACACCTTAAGAAACTGATGCTGTTCTAGTCATCGTATTTACTCCAGGGAGGAAGGGCTATAATAGGAAGCTGCAGAAATGGGACAAGGAGTTTTCATTACCATGGCGTATGGTCAAGGTGTCAAGTTTGTTGAAGCAACTAGCCCCCTTAAAATGCTGGCCTGTGAGGTTCCTGATTTTCACCAGAGGTCCCACGGGTACCAAGTTCCCCAACCCCAAGGAGGACAGCTAGCCATTGACCATTTCATCTAATCCCCACTGCTGGGCCTACCAGCACCCTGAATCCTTTCCTCAGCTTGGGCCTCTCGTAGTGCAAACAGCTTGCACAGTGTCTGTGCATCAGGCCAGCTGCTGAAAATAATTACTTTCTGATTGGAAACCTTTGGGAAATTACTACAACATCTCGCAAAAACACATTTGCATTTTGAAATCTCTTAAAACATGATTTAAAAACAATAAAAGAACAACTTCCCGAAAGCAGTATCACATGGTGATTCTGTACCTTAATAAACTTGAGCATTTTTTTTAAATGTGCACTAAAATCATTCTTCTCTGCAAATTATTTTTATTTAATAACTTTACACATTGGCAAGGAAAAAATACTTGCAATGCATCAGGTCATTTGTGGACTAGAAAGAAGAGCATTACCCAATTTCTGCAACAAATAATTCCTGCTTTCTATCAAATCCAGGTATCAGAAATGTGAAGATTTATAGGAACTGTAAAAAAAAAAATCACACAGTTCACCCAAGTTGCCATTTTGCCATTTTCTCATTGCTTGCATGCCATTACACACCTGCACGTTTAAAACAAAATACAGTAAAACTTTCAGGTCTTACGTAGTGAGACTTGTAACCTTTCAGGTCCAGCCACCACTTAAATATTCCAGCATTTAACAAATTCAACAAAGAAGGAACCCTACAAACAATACTACTTATACCCTCATCAGCATCTTTTTACTAGGGTGAAATAAATCTTAACTGCACCTAGAATGGTGGACCAAACCTCAACTAAGAGGATTGCCAAGCATAACGGGTGGCACAGTGGTGCAGTGGTTAACATTGTCGCCTCACAGCAAGAGGTTCTCCGGTTCGATTCTCGGCTGGGGTGCCTTCTGTGTGGAGTTTGCATGTTCTCCCTGTGTTCGCGTGGGTTTCCTCCGGGTACTCCGGTTTCCTCCCACATTCCAAAGACATGCATATGGAGCATTTCTCCCCGGGCCTCTGCTGAAAACAGGCTCTGTGGAACCTAGTCGGACATTCCCGGTCAACAAATGTTAAATAAATAAAAAATAAATAAAAAATAATTAAGTAATTTAAGACACAAGTTTGTAAGAGGGGTGTAAAGCACAGACACACAGCAGAATTCAACTGTATTTATGAGTAAACAGCACAGCAATGGCATCACATTATCCTGCTCTTTGGAAATTAAACGACCTGTACATGAATGCATTTTTTTTTACTTAGGGGTACCTGATTTTAAACACTGGACACTATGCACAACATGCTCAGTTGGGAGCTTAAAAAATAAAAGGAAAAAAAATCATGAAATTCAGTGACATGATTTATAAAGGGGCTAGATCTGCTCTGTCTATCCATTACTTAAAAGGAGACAATGGAAACAAAATTTGAGTTATGCACATGTATATCAGGCCCCCGTAGTAATGCTAAAAATCTGCTTAGGAAAAACAAGAACTTATGACTTCTTACTGCTCGATTAAAAGTCATTCCACTACCAACATTATTAGAACTTCATCCTTCAGTTCAGATGTTAAATCAAACTCCTATGTGCTTGACTTGCAGTCTGCTATAATAGTACATTCACTGCAACAGGTACCTTTCAGATAAGGGGTAGCTACCCAAAGAAAACATTATAAATAAATTTACCAATAGAATGATTTTGCTGACATTATTATTATCACTTTTATAATTCAAGAGCTGTCTATGTTGGCAAATACGAATAAAGCCTTGACCTTTGTTCCAGATGATTTAGGTTCAATTAGCAGCCCATGAATTGGAGCAACTGGCATGAGGGATGGCAAAGGAGCAGCAATTGTTGGCTCATTCACCTTGGGTGGGGTCTGCAGCTGGTTCAGTGAGAGGACCAGATTAGCTATGTTTTTGTTAGTGGTGTGCCATTTATGGAAGCATGTGCATATTTCCTGAAGGCAAGCAATATGTAGAATTCACAAGAATGGCAGAGTGAGAGAATCAGCAGCTTGATCAGAAAACCCTCAACTGCCACAGCATATGACATCACTTTTCTAAGCTCGTAACACTCATCTACTAGGGAAACAAATAGGCCGTCAGGCCCTTGTCCCTATGAAAACAAATGGGACAATTGGACCACAAAGTGGAACTTTGGTGGTCGATGTGGCAATAATGAACCAAACAAAACAATAATGTTCCAAAGCTGCTGACAGTCTGTCTCAGTTTCACTTAGACCTGCATTCAATTTTCGTAAAAAAACTGAGAATCCATGAAATTTTACTGTGCTGCTTTTTTTTTCTCAAAATTCTTTACTTTGATTTTTCTTGAAGTACATATCAAAACAACAGACAAAATGGAAATGCTTGTTGAGTTAAGTATTATAGGTATACAGTATATGTTCGTGAACATAAAACAAAATATTTACAGCTGTACAAAAGTGCCATACAATTTCTTATCTCATTCATCAAAAAAGCTTACAATAATATAGAGAATTCTTGTCATTACTTAGCTAAATTTGAAGTTAGGAATGTAGGTCTGAGTATATTACTTGTGTCCTTATGTTAATGCGGGAGAGTTAAGCTAACAGTATGTTAAAGACCTGTTCCCATACTTCTAGTTTCTTCTTCTTATTTTTTGTATCAATACTCCATTTATGAGCTAACAGGTGTTTGATTACCATCTTTGTGAATTCAGCCCAGTTGATATTCAGTCTGTCCCTCCATTTGGATGCTATGTATAGTTTCATTAGTATGAACAATGTGATCTGAATGTTCGCTTGTCTTATGGATAATTCTATGGGGGGGTGTGAAGAAGTGTGAATTCCCATATCAGTGTTGCTTTCTCATAGCCTTGCTTTTGTAATTGGATTTTTAGAGTTCCATAATTTAAATATGCATTTGCAGCTCCAAAACATATGAATTAGATCCATTTCCTGAGATTTGCGATATGGACAGAGTGGTGAGTTGGATGTGTTAAATTTATGTAGTACTGCGGGGATAAGGTAAGCATTGATGTTACGTTGTCTATCTCGCCTTCATTCTTGATGTTTAGGGATCGGAGGCGATCCTTGGCTCCAACTCGGCCATCTTCAACAGATCAAGAGCTGTTTACTGGCTCAAGGCTACCCCTTATCCCATGATGCCTAGCGATAGCTACCCAGATCTCGTTTGCCGCTTCAGCTGCGAGGTGTGTCGTTTTCTGGCTCAGGCATGTATTTTCAAATTTTTTGTGTAGAAATATATTCTTATTCTTCTTAAAACTATTAGATAATTTACCTATCTTAGTTTTATTCACTAGTGTGTGTTGTTGAGTACTTTGTTCTTTTATAGTCCCCTTTTAGAGAACTCATTTAAGTTAGAGAGTTCTCCCCTCCCCCACTCCGTTCCCAAGGACAGACGTTTAACTTAGAGGCTCTCCTTTCCTTCTGTTTTTGCTATCGTTTATATATAAAAAAAAAGGGAGATTTTATATATATATATATATATATATATCTATATACATATATATATATATATATATATATATATATATACATATATATATACATATATATATATATATACATATATATATATACATATATATATATATATATATATATACATATATATATATATATATATATATGTATACATAGTCTGTTGTACTTTGACTAGAGTAGAATTTTTCTCTATCTGTGTTTCTCTTCTGATACAAGAAGCTAAAGTATTTGGATTTAAAAAGTGTGACTCGTGCGGTCAGAAAATGTTTCTGACAGACGGGCACACTAGTTGCGTTTATTGTTTGGGTGCTGTTCACCTGCAGGACTCTTGTTCTATCTGCCATGCCTTTAGTCCAAGGGTCCTGCAGGAACAGAAGAACAAATTGATCCTTAGGGGTCTGTTAAAACCTCAGGATTCACCAGCAAATAGTTCACAGCCAGTGAAACCCCCAAAATCCTCGAAACCGTCGGCTCCACCTTCGGAGCCGACTCCGGTACAGGATTTACCGAGTACGTCGGTTCTGGCTGGCACTGACAAGACAACTCCTCCGTCGGCCCCATCAGATGTTTTGGAGCTGTCTTGGAGCCATAAAAGGCTGAGGTCCCCTTCGTTAGAGTCAGTTAATTCGGCTCCTGGGTCTGTATTATTGCAAAGTGAATGTAGTCACTGTTCTTCACACTCCTCTCGATCCTCTAGGCTGTTGGATCATGATGTGGAGAGAGTAGTAAGTAGGTTGCTAAAATCACGGGCACTAGCTAAAATATTGTCTAGCCCTCCTCAACAGGTATCGGCTCCATCCACCTCCTTTTCTGTTCCTCCTCCGACTCCACTGAGCTCGGAGCTGGAGTTCATTGGGGTTCGAGTAGTGGAACTGGCAGCTCCGATAACTATATCTCCTTCGGTTCTGACGCCGGCTCCAATTCCCTCAATAGTACCTTCAATCGAGGAATCTAGATGCCGGGGCTCCCTCGTCGTCTCCGAGGGGGCGAGTCTCATCAGACCCTTGTCCGACCCCGTCCTCCCTCTCGGATCATCGGCGCAGGTGAGCTCAGCTCCAACATCGGCCTCGGAGCCGTCCCCCTTGGCGTGGAGAAAGATTCCTGTTTCTTTGGAACTGGAGCTTTCTCTGCCTCGAGGCAGGGACGCCTTTGAGGTCATGTGGAGTGTGCTGTCCCCCGAGTCAGCTCCACTACCAGCCCCACCGGCTCCGTCCCCCATAGTGTCTGTGCCAACCTCTGCTCTTCCTCCAGACCCCAAGCATAGGGAACCGATGCTCCAGGACACCCCATTGGGTGTTTCCTCTTCTTCCGAGGCCTCCCCTGATCACTCAGAGGAGCTCCCTCGGAAGAAGAAGTGCAAGAGGAAGCACATTGACTCCCCTGAGTCTGTCACTTTTGATACAGACTTAGATGAATCGGAAGGGTCCCGAAGATCCCCCTCTGAAGATGTTTCCTTCTCGGACATCCTGGAAATGCTTAGGCAGAGGGGGGACTGGAATCCCCTAGCCACTACCGAGGATGAGTCTGTATTCCTGGATGCTTTCAGTTCCCGACCTTCCACCTCCTGGGTTTCTCTGCCTTTCGACCCACTTATGTCTTTAGTGGCTCGAAAGGCTTGATCAGCTCCGGACACAGTGGAACCAACTCTGAGGAGACCTGGTAAATTTATTACAGCTCCCCAGGATAAGCAATTCCTTTCTAAAGGTGTGCCGGTTGATGCCATGGTGGTAGCAGCAGCCACCAAAAAAGAGTTAGCAGAGACATCTTCATCTGTTCATCCCCCTAACAAGGAGTCTAGGACAATGGACAGGTACGGAAAGTGAATGTTTGCTTCAGCGACCTTCTCCATGAGGTCCCTGAACTATCTATGTCATATTACTCACCTTCAAAGGGATCTCCTTAAAGAGCTTGGAGATACCCTTTAGGATCCTACAGCTGAGGGAGTACAAGCCAAAGTAGCTTCCCAGCTAGTGACACTTAATTCTGTAATTAACTCTTCCATGAGGCTCATTTCCTATGCAGCAGATGGAGTGAGTAGAGCCGCGGGCACAGGTGTGGCCTTTAGAAGCCATGCGTGGATACGGCTGTGTCACTTTGCGGAACCCTTTCAAGTGTCCTTCACCAATACCCCCCTTTGATGGCTCCTTTCTCTTTGGGCCACAGGTGAAAGACACGTTGACTAGGTGTGAGCAAGAAGGCAAGACTCTCTCCGCTGTGGGAGTCCGTTTTTCCACTCCCTCTAGACCTTACCCAAGGATCAGAAGAGTGGGAAGATGTGGTTCCGTAAATCTCAGGGAGCCTTACATGACACACGTAGTGATTTTTCCTCCAGAGGCAGAGGGGGAAACAATAATAATAGACGCCGCCCTCGTGGCAGAGGGGGTCTGCAGAACCAGGGCAACAGAGAATCTTTCTCTGATAAGCCCTTACAGCATCCCTGAAGGGTTGCCCGGCTGCTCACCTTTGGAGGCAGTCGGGGGAAGACTTTCACTGTACCCAAAAGCCTGGCAAAATTTAACAAGAGACAGATGGGTATGGTCCATTATATCCGGAGGTTGCAAAATTCCCTTCCATCAATCCCCCTTACAGTCAAAGAAGACCCTTCCAGATGTTCCACCCAATCTGAAGGAGCAAGCAGTAATAGAAGTTTCAAAACTGCTAGAAAAAAGAGCCGTTCAGGAAGTCCCCACAGGCCAGCATGGATCCGGAACTTACTCAAGGTTCTTTTTGGTACCAAAAAAGACAGGGGACTGGAGACAGATTCTGGATCTCAGCAGACTAAACAAATCTGTACAAAGAACAAAGTTTCGGATGGTCACGCTATAGTCCATTCTATCCTTCCTGGGTCAGGACAATTGGATGTGCTCAATAGATCTTCAGGACGCGTACTACCATATCAAGATGGACAGACACTCCAGGAGATTTCTTCGCTTTCGGGTGGGGGCCAGTCATTATCAGTTCAGAGCTCTGCCCTTTGGTTTCACCACAGCCCCCAGGGTGTTCACCAAATGTATGGCAGTGGTGAAAAGTGGCTGAGTATTCTTTTATTGTTATTCTTCTGGCTAGGTCTTCCTAACCTATTCTAGACATTAGAATGCATGGAACAACCAGTTTTTTGATAACTGGTTTCTCTCTTATTATGTCTGGATTAGCCATTTCAAACGCGATCTGGGTAGCTATCGCTAGGCATCATGGGATAAGGGGTAGCCTCGAGCCAGTAAACAGCTCTCGAGCTATCGAAGATGGCCAAGTCGGAGCAGAGGATCGGCTCCGATCCCTAAACAGCAAGAAAGAAGGCAAGATGAAGACAACTAACATGGAACGTTATGGTAGGTACATAACTTCTTATTACTGATTATACATTGTGTGTATGTTAACTTTTTCAATGGTAATGCCTTAGATGTTAAAACCATAGCCTGATTCAGCTGTTGGTCAGTTATTGATGGGTTAATTTTTAAACAATACTTAGAGAAGAGTATGTTGTCTTGGAGTTTAATCTTGGTTATCAATTTGTATGTGTTGGATATCATTTTCCCCCTAGAAAACATTGTTTTCCATAGTGTTTCACAACTGTTTATATCTATCTTATTTAGGTAAGTATTTTGTAGGGGATTAGAACATAGTTCTTTGATTTGTCTCAGGATGATTGTGTATGATTTTTGCAAATTAAGTTGATATCTCAGCTCTGAGATTGTGTAGTTGTGGTAAGAGTAGAGATCACAAATTCTCTTGTCTTTTAATAAAGGGTAGTTATTAAGGTTTATCATTGAATTATTAATTTTTAAGTCTGGGTTATTGTGGATTGGTTGAAGGATATCCATTTGTTGACCTGAGGCCAAGGGAAATAAACAACTTGTGAAGTGTAATAATGATGTGTTTTAGAGTAGCAATGATTTTATAAGCTGATATTTCTTTTTTGGTTAGGAAAGGAAGAGCTCTAGGGTTAAAATCTAGTGATTTAATATAATTATAGTATATTTTAGCCATACTGGTGTGCGTATGTTGGGTGATGGGGAATATTCTGCTATCTTCAGCATTCTGCTACTATTGATAATGATGTAGTATAACTTGAAATCTGATAAGTTTAGGCCTCCTTTCAGTTTCGGTAGTGATAGTTTTTGGTATTAGATTCTTGTTTTTTAGGCTCCCACATGAATTTGGCTAGGAATGTATGTAGTTGTTTGAAGAATTTGTTGTGTATTATCACCTGTGTGGTCATAAATTACTCTAAGTAGAATATTCATCTTGATTATGGAGACCTTGGATAGAATGGTAGTTTGAGATTATTTCATTTGTTACAATCTTGCATTGTATTATTCCATTTGTTCAGGATATTATTTTGGTAAAAGTCTCTCTCGTCTTGAAAGAAAGTGATTCCAAGATATTTGATTGAGTCTTTTATCTTTATTGTGTCTAAAAAAGGGAATAACGATAGTAGTTTGGGAGGACTTAAAGGGAAATGTTGGTTTTGTTTAAGTTAAGCTTGTAATTAGATATATTAGAGAATTGTTCAATTGCTTTTAGTAATTTAGGTATGTCAGAGCTAGAGGTGGTGAAGTAGATGTTTAAATCATCAGTGAAGGCTGTGTAAAAGATTTTAGGGTTAAAGATAGAAGGTGGATTATGATATATCTTCTTTTTAATGTACAGGAAGAGAGGTTCAAGGTAGAGACTGAATAAGAAGGGGGATAGTGGGCAGCCTTGTCTTGTCCCATTTTTTATCTTGATTCTGTTTGATAAAGTTTGGTTTATGTATAGATTAGTGTAAGGGTTTTCATACACTATTTTAATTATCTGAATGAATTTGTTAGGGAACTCAAGGTAGGGTAACAGTTGAAGTAGGAAAGTGATATTCACTCTATCAAAGGCTTTATGGGCATCTGCCACCATCGTGTATATGGGAATTTTTTAAATATTTGCAAAAGTTATCATGGTCTCAAGGGTTAAGGTATTGTCACTAGTCTGTCTAAATGGAGTAAATCCGGATTGTTCTGGTGATATGATGTTAGTTATAATGTTCTTCATTCTACTGGGTAATACTTGAGTGAGTATCTTGACATCTATATTTAATAATGAGATGGATCTGTAGCTGCTGGGGTCTTTAGTACCTAACTGCTCTTTAAAAATAAAAATGGTTTTCGAGGTGTTAAAGTGTAAGTCATTGATTTTATTGTTTATTATATAGTTTAGTACTTGATATAGTATTTTAGCAACTAGAGGAGTAAAGCACTTGTAAAATTCTAATGTAAGGCCATCCAGAACTGGAGCTTTGTTTGTTTTGAATTTTTTAACTGCGTCAATGATTTCATTTAGTGAGACTGGATTCATTAAAATATTTTGTTGCTTAGCATCTTGTTTAGGGAAAACTATTTCTTGAAGGAAAGCTTTTCTATCAATTTCTGAAGATGGTAAGACTTGTTCTCCGTATGTCTGAGTGTAAAGTTGTTCAAAAAGGTATGTTATTTCTTGGTTATTCATATATGAATTGTCCTGGTGATAAATTTCTGTTGTAGTGGGTGTGGATTTGTATAGAGTAATTAGTCTCGCTAAAGTCCTGAATGGCAATTGAATAGTCTCAGCATATTTAGCGAGATTTCTCATTTCGTTGAATGATAGATTTTTTTGCTTTCTTTAGGTATAGGTCCTTTTGTGTTTTCCTTAAAAGCTCTTTGGTGTTTTTGTTAAGATCTGACATTAATTCCATTTCTAGTTGATTTATTTTTTCTTTTAATACTAATTCTTCTTTAGAGAGTAGTTTTTATAGTGTGTTGATCTGCTAATCAAAAATCCTCTAATTTGAGCTTTTGTCGAAGCCCGTTCAATGTCTACTGGTAGTTGTGAGTTAGAGAGATTTGATGTTAGGTTCTATCACATCTTGTTTTGTTAAGAGATTGGGATTCAGCGTCCAGTTGTAAACTCTATTAGGTTGCTGTTGTTTATTATCCCATTCAGTGATTAAGGTAATTTTTGAGTGGTTGAAAAAGAATCTGATAAGTGTATGAGTTGTTACATTCATGTTGAGGAATATATCAGAAATTAGGAAGAAGTCAGTCCTCTACCACATTTTGCGACATTGTGAATAGAAGGTGAAAGTTTCTGTTTTATTATCTCTCCCAGCGTAATTAAAATGATCAAATAGTTTGAAGTCTTGTTTAAGTTCCCTAATTGCTAGTGTGGCCTGTTTGTTAAATAGTTTATTAGGGTTAGCTCTATCCTTATCCAGATTTTGATATGAATTCCAGTCCCCACCAATAATTATAAAGTTATCTTTTAATTTTGTTAGGATAGCGTACAAGGACATGATAAACTGTTGTTGATTATTGCAGGGTGCATAAATATTAAGCACTAGTACTGGTTTTGGAATGGTAGGGTTAGTGTAAACTATATAGCCCTATCTTCCCTCTTTATAAATGTCAGTTTTAATTAACTTGAAAATCTTGTTTAATTATTATTGCAACCCCTGCACTATTTGATTTTCCCTCTGAAGCTGTAATTTGTCTTATCCATGTTTTGTTCTCTATATTTGTCCATGAAATTTTATTGTGCTTCTTGAACTCACCAAGTTAATGCCTGGCTTTAGTCAAAAGAGTGGTACTGAGCTGTGTTTGTGTCTAGTAGTAGCCTAAGAAAAAAATGCAATAACATTTCAATGCTGCAAAATGGCACTCAGGTGAATTCTGTAAAGTACTAACTTTTGGAAAAAAATAACAAACGTTCTGTTTAATTTTTCACTATACTACAGGTAGTTATATTCTCAGTTGTCCTGCTTCATCAACTAGAAGTTTTTTACCAGAAAGAAGCAAGAAGCATAATCAGTAGGTAAGCAAAACATATCTAGCTACTAAACTACTTAACATAAAAAGTCAGCCTGTGGGCATGGGGGTCTGGCAGCAAACTGCTGCACTGGCAGTATGGGTGAAATAGCAACCTTACCACTAAAAGGATATCCTAGAAGGAAGTGGTTGGGCCATAAGCTCTGCATGCTTCTACCCTGCCAGGAAGGGTGAGGGACTTCTATGACTTGTAGCCAAGCCTAAAGAAAGCTGTTAATGGCATCCAAAACAACTGACATTTGTTGTCAAGCATTTTTGATATCTCCCTATTGAAATGTCCAGTGCTTATATGAAAAACACTGAAAATGGGGGGTAGGGGCAGTGAATACTGAATATTGCCCTTTTTCTTTAAACTTCTTACTGTGCAGTGTAGCAAGTGTCCCTGTGCTCCTCACACCAACTAGCTTATATATACAAACTCCAAGATCGACATAACTTAGTCATAAATGTATATTCTGTGAAATAGCTATGTAGGACTTAACCATTTTTTGGCCTTTCAGTCTCAGCATTATGGGACTCGCTAAAGCAGGTCCCCATTTCAAACTGTTAATATTCTTGATGCATGGAGAAGCACACGTGCTTGTGCAATGAAAGTCATGTATAAGCATAGCTATGGAGTTGTATTTCAGTAGGTAGAGAAAATACTAAAAAGCCCTGCAATGTGATTGCTTTAGGAGTTCCACCACTGAGCTTTTGCCTCCCAGATGGAGTAAAAATAGTTATCTCCTGTTATCAGTGGTCAAGAAGATGTGACAGAAAACAAAATGCATGCAAAAAAATATGCACACTTACATCTCCCACCATACTGCAATATTTTCTTTTTGAATAAAGTAGCTTCAGCTTTCACTGCACCTATCTGTATTAATTTGACACATGAACTGGGAATGGAACAAAACTAATGTCTACAGGCCTTCCAGTCAGACTTCCCATTTTGGTAAGCTATGAAAGTAACAGCTGAAACAAGGTAATATGAATCAGAAAATTCAAGGAAACATAGATTCACATAAATAATTGTATTTCTTTGACTGTCTGATTTAGAAAAATCTAAATCAGATTTAGTTTAAGTTAAAACATCAGCCTAAACAGAAGGTTTGCACATAATAATAGTGAGACTAGGTCATAAAATGGTAACCTATATTCTAAGTAAGCTATCATTTGAGAAGCACAACATAAAGCTAACTGAGCTTTCCAACATTAATCTACTAATAAAAGCTATCTTTGCACCAAATAAAACTCAAAGCAAGCTTATAAAATGTGTCTCAATGTGTATTTGTCTTGATTACTGAAAAATATGACAACCTGTATCACTTTAGTCAGGAAAATAACAATAAAAAAACCTAAGTGTCCATCACACTAAGTATCAAACTATAGCATCATTTTCACTTAATATTTTAGCTATGCATGTAATATTATTTCTGTACAACGATACAAGAAAAAAAAATGCTGGCATTGCCTAAATCACATTGATGACTTCGAAATTGTGGGTGATTGCAAAGCAGTCTAAAATAATTAATAGTGCACAAATAATGAATGGAATACAAAAATCTAGTACAATTTACCAAGGGACAGCTAACAATGTTTCCTACAGAAACCTTACAAGGTACAGGGCCAGATTAAATAACAACTACAATAAGTGTACACAATCTGTATTCAGGAACATCCCAACTGCACTTTTCCACTTTCAAGTCACTCAGAAAGATTACACTAAATGTACATGCGGTCTACACTTTGTGGTAACCTTTATGAATCCCCTTGATATTTAAGGCTGCAAGAAAATCTGTGGAAAAACTAAAATTAGGGGGATGAAAGTGTGAGTTATGCTTGTGCTGGCTGTTCACTCAGAACAGTGTACACTTAGTATAGGTGGGAGAGTTCAATTTAAGGGGAAATTATTATGTAAGAGTACAGCTCCAGAGACCCAATGATGTTGTTCTGAATACAAGGAAAGAGACTGCTAAACAACTGCTTTCGGCCGTGGGTATTTTCCAGTGCTGAATATATATAATGGTTAACTAAAGCCTATCAGTATTTCTTGTCAAGCATCAAACAGTGGACAAGTGGAGAAGTGGTGTTTATTTATATCAGCTGCCTTTCCTTTTGTTTCACAACCCTTTTTTGGATTATTTGTGGCTTTATCTGACTGCACTGGTGATTACCAAACTAGGTTGAAGTGGAGCCAATTTACATCAGTTTGTATTGCGGACTATTAAACAACTAACAAGTGAAGAAGTTGAACTCATCTGCATTGGCTGGTTTCATATTCTGCTTGCGACGTACCTCTGGTTTAGTTACAGCTTGTGGAAATGCATATGGCTAGCCACACAATTTCATTTTTTGTGTTGGTAGTCTGTTTAATATTTCATGGCCAGGACATTATTGCTACATCTTTTTACAGGCCAAGTGACGTGGTTTGCAAGCATTTTTTTGCCACGGACTTTTGGGTTCATCTATATCGCCCATTACAGGTTTTATGAACGGTCACGATCTAGTGGAACATTACAGCAAGCGCCTTTGTGGTGCTGTATTTAACATTCCATTTAATACTAAGCAGTGTTGACTTTATTTTTTACTTATGAATAACTTGATATTGTGGCAGTGAAGTTTATTATTGACATTTGGGGTTGATCTACACTGTTTATTATAGCATTCATGAGTGGCAGTGACTTGTCTATTTTCAAATTAACATTTTTTCTAATTAGTTCATATGTTCCAAAAAAATTATTTTTTTTTTGGTGCTCACGAGATTTATTCATGTACTGTATTATGGTTAGTAACAATTGCTTTTTGTGACATACTGTTTGATAAGTTTTTCATTCCCTCTTTTGCCCAGTCATTTATTCAGGGCTTAATTAACACTACTTTCATCCAAATACTTGACAAAAACCATGCTTTTCTTCCTTACATCTCTCCTACTAACCCTCACAACCCTAACCTATACTACATCCTCACACACAAACATACCAATACCCCACACCACCTACCATATAACACATACCTTCACACCTACAAAAACCCACATAAGCTTCCCAATAGCCCCATCTTTATTTAATAACAACACAACATTACTTATACACAACAAGTACTTTCCACTATCTCACACTAGAAAAATATCATGCAAACTCCACATAGACATTTTACAAACAATCAGATTTCATCTATTATTAAAGAAATACCTCCTTACCTCTGGAGATATTCATCCAAATCTAGGGCCAGGCAGCATTATACCCCCAAACAAACACACTACAGATCTACTTATCATTAACCTCAACTCTCGCAGTATATCAAACAAACTCGCTCACGTACACGCATTCATAACTCACTACTCCCGACATTCTAATCATAACAGAGACCTGGCTAAAACCCAGCACACAGAACGAGGAAATTCTTCCTCCAGGATATAATATCCTAAGACAAGATAGGATGGGAAAGAAGGGAGGGGGCGTTGCAATTGTCTATAAAAATACACTTACTCTCCAAATTCTACAAACTCCTCTACCAAAATTTAATACTGCTGAGATCGTAGGCTCTATGCTACACCTAAATAAGAAAAAGAGTATCAACATTCTTTGTGCGTATATCCCTCCAGGTAATCACTCCCCAATAATTAAGGAGATTCTTCAATGGGTAAAAGACAACCTCCCACAAGAGACTATTCTACTAGGAGACCTAAACACTGATTGGCTAGCCTGCAATTCTAAAAACCCCACTAACTACATCAACCTATATGAATTCTCTCAACTAATTCAAGAACTAATAGAGTTGATAAAAAGTCCCAAAAGGAATCTATACTAGATTGGACATTACTGAACTACCCAGAACAAAACTACCAAACAGGTTGTCTACCAGATGGACTTAACGACCACCTCCCAACTTTCCTCCTACGCAAGCGTATTAACATACCCAAACCTACAGTCTATAGACAAGTCAGAAATGATCGCAATGTTAACCGTCTAGATCTCAACACTATGTTAAAAAAATGTAACTGGGAACCACTACGCACCCTTGACTTGGACCAAGCTGTGGACTATTTTAATACTACTCTCACTAAGATCCTAGACCTAACAGCTCCCATACGAACAATTAGAGCTAAACTTCACTATGCTTCATGGCTTAGTAAGTCCACTAGAGCCCTTTTAAAGTCCAGAGATAAGGCATGGAAAACTTGGAAGAAGGACAACACAAGTTTTTCCAAACAAAACTATCAACACCTTAGGAATCAGGTCAAACAACAGACAAAGCATGATAAACAGAACTACTACCTAAGCATCCAAAACAAATACTTCAACAACCCTCAAAAGTTCTGGCATGCAATTAACTCCCTACTAAAACCGGGTAAAACCACCACACCAGCTCCCACCTCAACCTCCACAAACATAGATAGTGATATAGCCTCCAAATTCAACCAACACTTTACTGAATCCATTAAATCTCTATCTACTCAACTATCCAAAAATAGCTACTCGTCCATATCAACAGCTCCTAACAACTCATCTCCCTTTACAGTCTCACCTGTCCCAATCTCTACAATAAAAAAACCTCTTAAAACTTAAACGCACTACTCTGGCAGCAGATGGTTTACCAGTACATTTCCTAAAAATGGCTGCCGACTCCATATCCTACCTAGTCTCAATCCTTATCAACCGCTCTATACAGGAATCCTATATCCCTTGACTGTGGAAAATCTCCTACATTATTCCCCTTCATAAGGGTGGAAACTCTTATGATTTCTCAAACTACCGCCCCATTGCCATTCTGCCTCATTTATCAAAGATACTAGAGAAATGCATGCACTCTCAAGTCATGCATTTCCTAAACTCAATCAATCTCCTCTATTATTAGGTTATTAGGCGTTTACTAGGCTAACGACCACAAGGGCCTTTTTAAGCCTAACCATGCATCCCAAAACTCTGACAAGTTCTGATACCCTTGATAAAAGTAAGCAGGGGTTTGGGAGATTAAGTATTTACAAGCAGGGGCCGGGGAGATGAAACCTTTAGATTTTGTACAAACTGTATGTCACATGTATGCTTCCAATACAAGACATAAGGCATAAAGGTGACATACAGATGCAGATGCCCAGAACTGAATTGCCCCAGTAGAAAAGAATCTCCATAGGACAAAGGAGGCCATGCACATCCAGAGGGAGAAAATTCAGATAGAAAAGGGGAACCCTCAGCCAGGAGGGTAACCAAATCAAAGCACAAAAGAAAATAAGGGGATGGAGGAAGGGACCAAACACTGCAACAGTGAAGATAAGGACATCTACTGTTTTGATAACATTTTACACAACCGTAACATGTCCTTTTATATCATTATTGTATTCTGTACCTTAGGGAGACTATAAAAGCTGAAGAAAAGAAATATAGACACCTACCATGAAAAAAAAATAACAAAATGAAATTACCTTCGATATCCAGGAGGAGATGGTTTTCTTAGAGACAGCCAAACCCATTGTCCCAGGATGAAAAAAAAGGCTGGTCAGACTTATAAATGGTCTTATCTTTATCCAAATACCTGAGCTGTTTATGCAAATCCAAGGAATGCAGTACCCTCTCACTAGCAGACTGTGACGAAGGGGGGAAAAAAGGGAATTGTACTGCCTAATTACAGGAAAATTCATTAATAGCCTTGGGCATAAAGGAAGGCTTAGTGCAGAGAGACACCATCTCTGTGAAAGCCAAAAAAGGAGGAATGGCCATGTGGGCCTGAAGCTCAGAAATCCTCCAAACAGAAGTAATAGCAAGCAACAAAACTGTCTTCTAGACACAGTGTTGCAGAGAAGCTGAAACTGCAGGCTCAAAAGGAGCAAGAGTCTTTTTTTTTTCCAAAACAAAATTAAGGTCCCAAGGAGAAGAAATAGGCTTCCTTGGAGGCCTAGAAGCCTAAGATGTAGGATGCCTTTAAGAAACTGTTTGACCTCAAATCAAGAAGCCAAAGGAGGAATTAAGGTCAGACGGGCAGAAACAGGTGGCAAATAGGCATTTACAGAAAAAAAGGCCAAGCCAGACTAGAGCAACTCACACAAATGGGTGATGACAAGAGAGATCCCCACTGTAAAATGGTCCTCCTGGCTATGAGCATGGCACCAGATAGAAAATCTTTTCCATTTGGGCATACAAGACTTTCTGGTAGCGGGTTTTCTTCCTTCTGTAAAACCATGAGCATGTCCTCAGAAAAGAGGTGCCTAAAAGGAATTAAAACTTTATCATCCACAATGCCAGCTGAAGAGTGGACAAGTGAGGATGGATGAGTGACCTCTTGTCCTGTTTGAGGAGATCCAACCAGTGAGGTAACATGGTGACTGCATCTGGCAAGCAGAGAAAGAAGACACTGAAAGAAAGCTGTGAAGGACAAAACCTTTGTAATTGCAAAACAGGCCAACATTGGCACTGTCTGAATCTTGCAGCCCAGATACACAAGATCAAAGAAAAAGTCAGGACAGACTTCTGGAAACTGATAGTGAATCCCAGACTTTGAAGAAGAGATACAGTGAACTCCAGTGCCTGTAAAGTACAGTTTTGTACCTACCATAAATGTAGATGTCCGATAGGTATGCATCTGCAGTCCTAACATATGGGCTGTCCTGCCTCAGGCAGCCCTTCGGTCGGCCGGATTCCAAAGTCTGGGTCCGGCCCCGGCCGATGTCGCACCCCACCCGACGCCACAGCTGCTGTCCACTGGGTACAAAGGCATCAGCCGACGCCATTTTCCTCAGTGTTTCCTGCCCCAGATGCCAGGTGCCCTCTAGTAAGGCTAAATTTGGATAAATGCAAATAATTCCAAACAGTAGAGAGCAAACAATATAAAAAAAATATATATATATATATATATATATATATATACATATATACAAACAAATACACCATAATAGATTCCCCCAGCTAGCTAAAAGAGGGGTAAATACCCTAGGAATACCACAGAGGGGAAGGAGGGTGGGTAATCCTGACTGCAGATGCATACCTATCGGACATCTACATTTATGGTAGGTACAAAACTGTACTATGTCCTTCAAGGATGCATCTGCAGTCCTAACATATGGGTAGAATACCATAGCCAAACTGGGGGAGGAGGCACTAAGATAAAGATGGTGTAGTTAAGATCCCTTGAAAAACAGCAGTTGCAAAATCTGCTCGGGATCTAGAGTATAAGGGAAGATTGTAATGCTTGGCAAATGTATGCACGGAGCTCCAAGTAGCAGCTTCTAAAATGTCTTTGGTAGCCACTCCTCGTAGGAAAGCTGTAGTGGTGGCTGTAGCTCTTGTGGAATGAGGTCTGATATTAGCAGGAGTTGTCTTTCCATGAAAAGAGTAGCAAAATCGAATGCAATTTCCTATCCATTTTGAGATTGTCTGTTTTGAAATTGCTTTTCCTTGCATTCCTGTTGCATATGCTACCAGAAGCTGGTCAGTTTTTCTGCTGGTCTTAGTTCTGTCCAGATAGTAACGTAATTGTCTGTGTACATCCAAGGTATGTAGCAGTCTTTCCCCCCTGTCCTGTGGGTTGGGGAAGAAAGTAGGTAAATGAATCGCTTGGTTCAATGATACTCTGGAGACCACTTTTGGCATAAAGGTAGGGTTAGTTCTCAGAGAGACTCTGTCCTGATGGAATATAAGGAAGGGTTGTACTGCCATTAATGCCTGTAACTCAGATACCCTTCTTGCTGAAGTAATTTCTAGCAGGAAAGCAGTTTTCCAAGACAAGAATTGTAATTCTGCTGTTGCTGCTGGTTCAAAAGGGGGAAGTGTTAACTTTTCCAGCACAAAGTTGAGATCCCATGTAGGTAAAGGTGGTTTCCTTGGAGGCTTTACATTTTTGATTCCTCTCAAGAACTGCCTGAGTAGAGGATGAGAGAAGACAGGAGGATCCATGTTGTATTCTGCTGAAATTGCTGATGCATGAATCTTAATGGAGGAGTAAGACAAGCCATCGTGGAACAGCTCTGCTAAATATTCCAGGATGTGTGCTATGTTTACCAATGAGACATTTTCTCCCTTTGCTGCACTCCAAATGAGGTATCTTTTCCACTTGGCTGAATAAGTTTTCCTTGTGTAGGGTCTGCGTGCCTCCAGGATGATGTCCTTAACCCTCTGAGATAAACCTGGGTTATTTTGTTTTATGCAATATTCCAAGCAGCTAGCTGCAGTGTTTTCAAGTGTGGATGTAGGATCTTGTAGTTGTCCTGTGTTAGTAGTAAGGGACATAGAGGTAGATGCCATGCGTGTGTCCGAGACATGCTTCTCAGTAGCGGGTACCAATGTTGCCTCGGCCAGTCTGGAGCTATCGGAATTACCCTTGGCTGATCCTCTCTGGTCTTCAGTAGAACTCTGTACATCAAGGGAAGAGGTGGAAATGCATATGCTGTCAGGTTTTTCCAGCTGAAGGAAAGGGAGTCCACCCTCCAAGCAAGTGGGTGGTATGCTCTTGTGCAGAATTTCTTCAATTGGTGATTGTGTGGGGAGGCAAACAGGTCTATCTGTGGTAATCCCCATTTCTTTGTTATGGCTTTGAAGATATCTGGATGCAGTATCCATTCGTGAGCATCCGTGGTAGTTCTGCTTAAGGTGTCTGCTAGAGAATTTTCTTTTCCTGGTACAAATTTGGCCTGAAGTTGAATGTTGAGGTTCAGGGCCACATTCCACAAGTCCATTGCCATCCGGCATAGAGGATATGAATGTGTACCTCCCTGTTTGTTGATGTACCACATGACTGTGGTATTGTCCATCCTTATCAGCAGATGACCCTGTTGAAGGAGTGGTCTGAATGCCTGGATCGCATGTTTCACTGCCAGCATCTCCTTTAGATTTATGTGTAGATTCAGCTGGTCTTGGGTCCATAGGCCTTGTATACACTTGTCCACCATGTGTGCCCCCCATCCTAGGTCTGAGGCGTCCGTGGTGATGGTCTGGCTTGGATGTGGTTTGTGGAAAGGCAAGCCTCTGTTCAACTGACAGGCCTGAGCCCACCACAGGAATTCTTGCTTCAGGCATGGAATTATTGGAATCTGGGCTTCTAGACTGTGCTTGTGTTGAGACCATACATTCCTTAGATACTATTGTAGCTTTCTCATATGCAGCCTGGCATGCGGAACCAATATTATGCAGGATGCCATGTAGCCCAGGGCTTGCAGGACTTTCCTTGCAGTAAGCTGAGTTTGTGTTGTTAATGTCATGAAGTAGACTGGTAGTTGCTTTTGTTTTTCTTCTGTGAGAAAAGCCATCTGAGCTGATGTGTCTAATTCTGCACCCAAGAATGTTATCCTTTGGGATGGTACTAGTCTTGACTTTTGCATGTTGACTGTGTATCCCAAGGCTTGCAACAGTTGTATGACATTTTCCAAATCTTTTGCTAACTTTGCCTTGTTGTCCGCTTGTATTAGGCAGTCGTCCAGGTATGGGTAAATCTGAATTCCCTGAAGTCTGCAATGAGCAATTACTGATGCCAGGCATTTCGTGAATACTCTGGGCGCAGTAGATAAGCCAAAAGGCAATGCTGAGAATTGATAATGCTCTGATCCTGCAAGAAATCTGAGGTGTCTTCTGCAATCTGGTCATATAGGGACATGCAGGTATGCCTCCTTGAGATCTAGAGTCACCAGCCAAGACTCCTTGCCCAGCATGGGAAGAAGTTGCTGGAGGGTCAGCATTTTGAATTTTGGAACAATGAGGTATGTGTTCAGTGCGGACAAATCTAGAATAGGTCTCCATTGTTTTTCTTTTCTTGGTACAAGGAAAAGCCTGGAGTAAAATCCTTGGCCTTGTTCCATAGGTGGCACCTCTTCTATAGCTCTCATCCTTAGTAAGTTGTTGATTTGTCTTAGAGCGTCTGTTTTTTGGCTTGGTGGTAGGTTTGGCATTCCTCTCTTTTTTGGTAGAGTATGGAAGTGAAACCTGTAGCCCTTGTCTAATGTTTGTAAAGTCCATTTGTCTCCTGTAATGTAATGCCAGTTGTCGGAGAATAAGGCTAGTTTTTCGCCCAAGGGTGCTTCCAGTTGTTCCCTGGTAGGCGGAACTAGAGCCAAGTCATTGTGTCTGCCCTGTGGAAGTGGTTGTAGTTGATTCCGTGGCAGTACTTCTCTGGTTGGTAGGTTGCCACTGACGTCCCCTAGATTGACCTCTGCCTCTTGGGCGTCTATTTCTGCCTCTCTGCGCTCTGGGGTTGTCTGGAAAGGACCAATTCTTCGAAGGCCAATTTCTGCTAAACCTCGGAGGTTGGACCTGTAAGAAATCTTTGACTGTTTGGACAGATTTTGCTTTTTCTTCCGCCTTTTTTAGAACCTCCTGTGCAGGGGAGCCAAACAAACTTTGTTTCTCCATGGGAGCATCTAGGAGTTTTGACTTAACATGGTCTGGTAAGGATTGTTCTTTTAACCAGGCATGCCTTCGAATCACTGTTCCAGTCACAGCTGATCTAAAGGAAGCCTCCAGTGCATCATAGCCACATTTTAAGAAATGGTTACTGACCTGCTGAGAGTTATGTACCAAATCCTGAAGGGACTTGCGGTCTAAAGGTTCAGGAGAAGATCGTTTTTTATTTAGCTGGTCTAACAAAAATTCCTGGTACTGAATCATGTGAAATTGACAGTTCAAGGCCCTGGCCAAAAGAGTAGCAGAAGTATAAACCTTTTTACCCCATCTCTCTAATGCTCTAGATTCCCCTTCAGAGGGAAGAGGGTTTTTGGCAGAGGCAGCTGCCACCTTTAGGGCCCTGTGAAATGGTTTCAGGGTCTGCAACAGGAGCCTTATACAAATGGTAGTGTGTGTCCGGGACCCTGTAATATCTGTCTGGCTTGGCAGGGGCCGGAGGAAGAGAATCAGGAGCAGTGCAGGCATCATTATATGCATCATCAACAACTGTTAGTACTGGCGGGATGGCTAAAGGCCTATGCTGTGGTAAGTGTAAAAAGGTCCTTAGCCTTTTCCTTGAATCTGAAAAATCCTGGTCCTGCCATTGGAAGTGTTCCCTCATAGCATGCAAGGTTTCCCCAAAGGAAAATTCTTCAGGAGGAGAAGCAGAAGGAATGGAGTCTTCTGCATCAGAATCCTCATAAGGAGAATATGGGCCTTCGTGAGGGTCTGAAAGGTCTGAGTCATCCGATGAATAATCTGTAGAGACAGGTTCCGATGGTTCAGTCCTAGGCCTCTTGTCTGGAGGGGGCTGAGAGGCCCTGTCTGGGTGAGGTTGGGATCCTCTGATCAAAGAAATGAGATCCTCAGCCAGGCTGAGTATTTGGGAACTAGAAGTAGGCCTATGTGAAGGGGTTTTGGCAGGCAAGGCCTTAGAAGATTTAGCTGCCTTAGCCCTGGCAAAAGCCTTGATAGACATGGAAGCAGGGGGTCTAGCAGCCCCACGTGCAGGGGTAGTTATGTCTAAAGGAATAGTGTCTGATAAATCCTGGGTGCCTGCTTCTGTAGCAGTAAATTCAGTAGCAGATTCAGCCATCCTCTGTGAGGCCTCGGCTATCGGAAGCATGCTTTCGGCCGAAGGAAGAACCGGGGGCTCGGTTTCAGCCGAAACCGAGACATTCGCGGTTGGCCTAACCGTGGTTTCAGCCGAAACCGCGGGCCGTGAATGTCGGTCCTTTTCCTTGCGCTTTTTAGCTAATTGAGAAGTCGGAGTCTCCGACAGCATTTTGTATGCAAAAGCGGGACCAAAAAACTCCTCTGCAAACTCCGACCGACGTCTAAGTGTCCATCGGTTGAAGGAAGCACAGGCTAGACAAGCTGATATGTTGTGGTCTGGGCCTAAGCAAGGAAGGCAGTAAGAGTGGAAATCCTTATGAGGTATTTGTTTCCCACAAGTTAAACAATTATTTACTTTGTCTGACATCGGCTGAGGCAAGAAAGAGTCCCCAACGGGGTACTTAGCTTTTTAGAAGTCTTCGGTAGTAGAAATCTCTGGATCTGACCGACCGGCACTTGCGAACAGCTTCTGCTTCGGGCACCGCGCGGCAAGAAAGACTGAGGAAAATGGCGTTGGCTGATGCCTCCACACCCAACAAACAGCAGCCACGACGTCGGGCGAAGTGCGACACCAGCCGAAGCCAGACCCAGACCCCGGAATCCGGCCGTGAGGCAGGACAACCCATATGTTAGGACCGCAGATGCATCCTTGAAGGACATCAGGTGACTAGCAAAAGGTGCCTGAATCAATAGGTTGGCTAAATAAGGAAAAATCCTTGGAGCCTGCAAAAAGCAAACAGAGGAGCTAGGCATTTTTTAATACTCTTGGGGCAGTAGAGAAGCCAAAGGGCAAAGCAGAGAATTGAAAATGAGAGGAAGAAACAGAGAAAAGCAAAAACGTCCTAAAAACAGGGTGAACAAGAATATGAAGGTAAGCATCCTTCTGATCCAAGGGCACTAGAAAAACCTGGGGCAGCAACAAAGGAAACGGGTTTGAAGAGCAAGCATGCAAAAGAAAGTAACCTTGAGAAGGTGTTGAGCAAGGAGAGATCCAGAATAGGCCTCTGAATGCCCTCCTTTCGAGGAACTAGGAACATTCTGGAGATGACCACCTTTCTTACTTGGGAAGGAGGGAAACGCTGAACAGTTCCCCTGGTCCACCAAGGATCCAAGAACCTCTGAGAAATGAGGAAGCTCCTCTTGAAAAGGTGGAGAAATCCCTGAAAAGGGAGGAAGAGACTTCCACACCATGAAGCAAACATGACAGATGATGGACAGAACCCAAGAATCTGAGATGATGAGTTACTAGTTTGGAAGACAGAAGGAGAGCTGAAGGGACAAGGAAACCTGGCTGAGGGTTAAGGGGTGGCAAAATGTCAAAGAGAAGCAGGCTTGTCAGATAAAGGGAGCTTCTCAGCCACAGGAGCCTGAGAAGACTTAGCAGTAGGAGACTGCCAACCACCTTTCCTGCCTTTAGCCACCTGATGAGGCTGCCTACGAACCTACGACCTAGTTAGGATAGTTCCTCTAGAACTCAGAGATGGGGGACACAAAAATACATTTAAGGTCCCGCAAAGCTTTACCCCTCTCCTAAAGAGACAAACATATCAGCAGGAGCCACCCCAAAGTGATTTTTATTATCCAAAGGAGCATCCAAACAGCTTGGTCTTAATGTCATCAGGTAATGAATGGACACTAAGGTAAGAACAGCAGCTCAGGTCATACCCAAAGGAAGCAGCTCTGAAAGAAGCATCAGCAGCATCATAGCTGCACTTGACAGAGTGGTGAGCCACCCAAGATGCAAAACCTAGAAAATGCAGATCAGAGTAGTTTCCTTCAGAATGAAGGAGGTCAGAAATAACTTGACAAGCCTAAGCTATCAAGGTCTAGAATACATCTGGACACATGGGTCTGGTAATTAATGGCCCTAAAGGCCAAGGTGGCAGCAGTATAGCCCTTCTTTCCAATCCTCTCCATGGTTCAACTATCCTTATGCAAAGACAGGTGTAAGGTAGATGGCAAATGCTTGGAAGGCTTTTCAGAAGAGATTGACACCACAACAAGAGGGCATTTTTAAACAGAAATTGACAATCCTCAGGAACCATGTAGAACATGTCAGGTTTCTTGGAAGCACGGAGCTGAGAATCAGGAGTATTTACGGTAGCTATAAAGGTGTCTAAATAAGCAGCCAACACAGGGAGTCCTACAGAAGGTTTAGGCATTTCAACATTAAGTAACTCATAATACCTCATCTGGATATCAGCCATCTAAGAAGAATCCCACTTAAAAAGTATTCCATCATCCCGGCTACTGTCCCCAAAAGACACCACCTCCAAAGGAGACTTGGGGCTAATGGATTCCTCTTCATCAAAGCCATAAGCCAGGGGAGAAGGCATCTGAGAAGAATAAGTCAAAGACCCCTCATCAGATTCTGAATCCTCACCTGAAGAATCAGGTTCCCTAAGCCTTTTAGAAGAAGTAGAAGTCCAAGTCCAAGGTGCAGTAGACACAGAAACCCTGTGGAGAGGTTGCAGCACCATTAAGGTATTAGGCCCGGAGTAAACTCCTGCCATTCCCTTTGACGGTCCTTAGGATGAATAAAATTCCTGCTTAACAGTAATACTACGGGGTTAACTGGTTCTGCCATGCTACCCTGAGCTAACTGTTTAAGCCACTGGTTCTAGAGATAAATGGCTAGGTAAGAAAAATGGCTCTTAAGAGTCTTAAACACAAGCACTTTACAAATATTACAGGAAGTATGGTCATGGGAAGCACCCAAAGAAAGACCATCCTTTCCCTTCTTGGATGACAAACTCCAAGTAACCAACAGAAAACAAAACATACATGACAACTGGTTCTCCAATCATCTTATAGATTGGCTTTAATTGGACTCTGCAAAACATTGCTAATAGTGTCAGGAAGTGATAGAATTCCAGATTAATGATTTAAGATCTTGTAAAATGACACAGTGATGTTATTGACTGGTATTTGCCTTTGACACAGTCTCCCACAATTTACTTCTGTGTAAACTATCTGACCTCAAACTCTCCAACCCTGCTCTTAGCCGATTCTCTAGCAACCTCTCAAACTGGCTTCGGTCTGTAAAATGGCTCTTGCTTCCTCCCCCTTCCTCCCACTACAAAACAGGGTCCCCTAGGCTCCATTCTTGGACCCCTACTTTTTAACATTTTCACTAACGACCTTGACACATCCTGTCCTCACTCCCCACTAATACAACATGCTGATGACGCTACAATAATTTCCTCCTCTGACAAATCGCTCCCACCTTCTCACGCTTTCCCAAGAATCTCTCTAGTCAGTCAAAAAATGGCTAAAAACCAACCAACCAACTACTACTCAACACCAAGAAAACCAACCAACCCCTATCACCTCCCTCAATAACACAACCATCAAGGTAGAACCTCACACAAAACTACTAGGAGTCATAACAGATCAACTAAATTTCGATCTCCATATCCAACACTGCATCAAAACGACTCATCAAAAGCAGGGCTTGCTTTACAGGAACAAAAAATTTCTCACGAAAGATTAGTTGTGTAAAATCTTACCATAACCATAGATGTCCTTCTCTTCCATGTTGCAGTATTTTCATTTGTGGGATCCTCCGCCTCAGGAGACCTGAACGTCCGGCCCCCATGCCAAAGCCCAAGCCTGGCCGCCGTCGGGTACGTGGGACGTCGCACGCAGGTCCACAAACGGTGGGCCACAAATGTGACATCCACAAGCACAGACCTCAGAACGGACAGCCCAGTCAGACAACAGTCTAAGGAAAAGGAAGGAAGGATGCTATCCAGACAGGAAAAAGGTCCTGAGGGAGGGAATGAATACTACAACATGGAAGAGAAGGACATCTATGGTTATGGTAAGATTTTACACAACTAATCTATGTCCTTCTATTCACATGTTGCAGTACTCTCACTTGTGGGAGAGTACCACAGCTCAATCAGGACAAAGGGTGAAGGGAAGAGGTAGCAGTCTCTGGAAACTATGGAGGATGGCTCTTGCAAATCCTGCCCTGGCTCTGGAGATGTTGTCCAATTTATAATGCTTGGTGAAGGTATGAACAGAGGACCAAGTGGCTGCCTCTAGGACAGTGGCCATGTCCATGCCTTTGAGAAAGCCCCTGAAGAGGCCACTGCTGTAGTAGTGTGTGCTTTAACAGTGTGGGGTAACTCTGTACCATGGAAAGACTAACAGAAGGTAACAGTTTTGCCTATCCAGGAGGATATAGTCTGTTTGGATGCAGCTTTCTCCAGGGCCCTAGGGTGAAATGATACAAATAGCTGATTGGTCTTTCTAATGTCTTTGATTTTATCCAGATAAAACCTCAGTTGCCTGTGAACATCAAGGGAATGGATTACTCTCTCACTGTCATTCTGTGGCAAAGGGAAAAATGTGGGTAAATGGATAGCTTGGTTAAGGGACAGCTCATTGACCACTTTGGGTATGAAGGAGAGATTGGTACACAGAGTTATCCTGTCTTTGTGGAAGATAGTGTAGGGTGGAGTGGCCATGAGTGATTGCAACTCAGAGATTCTTCTATACAACATGACTTCCGCCCACACCACAGCACAACAACTGCCCTTCTCTCCTTCACAAACCTGGTTAACCAACATACAAACAACAACAGAGTTGTATCTGCTATATTCCTTGACCTCTCCAAAGCATTTGACATGGTTTCTCACTCCATACTAATAGATACTCTAACCTCTTTAGCCTTTACCCCTAACACTATTGCTTGATTTAAAAATTACCTATCAGACCGACAACAAGCTGTCCAGTGGAAAGGAGTTTTATCACCCTACTCCTAACTACCATTGGTGTACACCAAGGTTCCATACTGGGTCCACTACTCTTTTCTATTTTTACCAAAAACCTACATAACTCCACCCTGCAGGCCTCACTAATCCAGTATGCAGATGATTCCACCCTAATCTGCTCAGCCCCATCTCTTAACTCTCTACAGCACCTCGCCCAAGAATCTTTTGCCTCAGTAGAAAGGTGGATAATTAATATTCAACTCATCTTAAATTCTAACAAAACAAAAATACTTCTATTCACCCCAAACAAAGCAAAAAACTCTCCACTCTGCTTCTCTATCTCCTCCAATAATGGTACTGTCATTTCACCCTCTCTCCACACCAAGCTCCTTGGCGTCAAAATAGATAACAACTTCCACTTTGACATCCATATCTCTCAAACTATAAAAAATGGGTTCCCTATACAGACAAAAAATCTTTCTATCTGATCAGGCTAAGGTCACCCTAGCTCAAACCCACCTTTTTTCCACACCAATGTATGCAGCCCCAATTCTCACTTATGTTAGGAAATCTGACCTAGACAAACTTGAGTCTTGTTATAACAAAATTGCCAAGTTTGCCAATAATTCCCCGTTTAGAACCCATCACTGCATACCTCTTAGGCAACTTCAGTGGCTTGAGCTCCCACAGCTACTAGTCTATCACCAACTTGTCATATCATACAACAACCCGAGAAAACTCCAGCTCTAAGGCAATTACTGACTAACTACACACCAAATCGTCCTCTCTGCTCTTCTGACAAATCACTCCTCTCTATTACCTCAGTTAACAACACAGCAGGTAAAGCTTTATTTTCACACATTATAGCAAAAACTTGGAATAATCTGCCTACATCCGTGACTTCTGCATCAAATATCACACAATTCAAAAACTCCCTTAAGGCCCATCTTATAAGTTCTTGGCTCTGTCCATGTGTCACATAGTCCTAAAACTGTTACCTCCACATTTTCTCTTTTTCTCTCATAGTACATGCCCCAGTAAGCATTGGTCTTACAAATGGTGCCCCTTGACAAACATGAACTTGTTGTAATCTCTGTCTGTTTCTTTCTACAGACAGAATGTACATATGTAAATATTGCTGATTTGAATTGTCTGTACCATTTTCTTTTCTCACTAGATACTGCTAGTACAACAAATGTTTTTTTTTTTTTTTTTTTTACACTATGTATAATATCATTATTGTTGTTATTTGTTGTTTTGCATTAAGTGGAGCTTTGCTTCCCAGACCTCTGCTGAAAATGGACCTCGTCCAGTCGGACCATCCCGGTTAACAAATATAAAATAAATAAATAATTTGAATTTTTGATGCCTCCAGGAAAAAAAAAAAACAGTTTTGGGATAACCACACTGTTTTACCAATGCAAAAAACTCTTACAAGTTCCACCATTTAAACGTTTGGGCATTTAGGCAGGGTTCAATTACAAAACAGTTATCCAATACTATCTCGATTTCAGCAATTACCACATTTTTTGTTCTAGTCACTGGAGGTTGTATGCAAGTGAACCTGGAGACATAGACTATGTTGGTACAATTTTGTTAGGCACTTAACACACAGAGCACATAATATAATTTAACTGGTCTTACATGTTACATATGATTTATTGTATCCAACATTATTTATGATTATTCAAAAAAGAACAGACACAGTTTGCCAATTCTGCTCAGAAGACTGGTTTATACCAATTATGTTCACTTTAAATTTTAGGCCAAACATGACAATCACTTGACCTGGATTAAATGAAATGCAGGAATTATGCACAACAGTAGACACAGTTATGAAAAAATGACCAAATGCAACATTACTTGGTTTTAACTGCTTTTTAAATAATTTTTGCTTGCTGCAATATTTTCTTTCATATAGTAGAGCTGGGGTGACATTACTGCGCAAGTCAGCTCAACAGAACATTCTAAGATCCACTTGTGGCAGTACAGCTAAAATAGATATTCACTGCGCTGTAACAGCTGCTAGGCAGCACACTGACAGCTGAACATTTTCATCTCATTCTTACTCTTACTTAAAGGCCCTGTCTGCTTATTAGTGTACAATACATAGTGAAGGAACAGGAATGGAATTTATCTGATATTGTCCTTTTCATTCATCCTCACTCATGGGTTCAGATCCGATCCTCAGATCCAACTCGGCCGTATATAATAGACTTCGGAACCAGCTCTCAAGCTCCTCCCTCTACCTATAATGCCCTACTCCATCCCATTTCTCCAGATCTCATTTGCCACCATCGTGGTTAGATGTAGGTTCCGCTCTCAAGCATTTTAAGCAATATTTTTCTTGAAATATTTCCTAGTTATTTATATAAACCTTTTTGAAATCTTGTAGTTTCTTTTTTGCCTGTCTTTATCCTCTGTCTTAGTTTTTCTGGTATTAAGACTTTTCCTGTAGCCTTTTCTTAACGTTATACTCTTCATACTCAGCTTTGAGTAGTCTTCATACCATTGCTGGTACTTTTTTCCTTACCTTTAGGTGTTCTCTGGTTTACCATAGCTGGTATTTTTCCCTTTCCTTTTCTTAGGCTGTTTTTTATCTAAAAAAAAATTGTTGTTGTTATACCTTTGCTGTTTGAAACTTGCTTTTTCCTTAATTCTGTGGTATTCTCCTTCACCATGTCAGAGAAATCAACTGGATTTAAAAAGTGTACTTTTTGTAGGCATAAGATTCCAAACTCTGATGCCCACAAGTGCATTTATTGTTTAGGATTGGATCATCTTAATACAGCCTGTTCCATTTGCACTACCTTTAATCCCAAAGTGTTATCGAACAGGTGCAGTAAACAAATTCTAAAAGGGTTGCTTCCTGCTTCTTGTTGAGCTCAAACTCTCTCTAAATCATCAAAATCCATTTCTTTGGACGTCAAGAAGACATCTCCTCTGAAATCCCGAAGATCTTCCTTGGAGCCGCTGGAAAAAATTGGAAAAATTTTGGAAGCAACCTTCTTGAATCCGAAACCTCTTGGACCATCTTCAGATCCAAAGCCTTCATCAAATCCAAGAGGTTTGACTCCTATCATCATATCCCCTTTATCGCCTACTTCCAGTTTGTTCCATAGAAGCCATACGCCCGAGTATGCATTGAAACCTGTTTCCCTCCTCTGCCCACTCAACGGTTTCAGACTCCAAAGAAAATCTAGGTCTTCCAGAAGTCTGTCAAAGGTGGATGTGGATAGGACGATGTGTAAATTCCTCACAGCTCAGATCTAGATGGGGGTCTTTCCAGCTCCGTCCCTTACTGAATCTGTGAGTGCACCTATGAAGTCCATTGTTTCTCCCTCTCTGATCCGACCCGTAGTTTTGGAGTCCCAGGATCCAAGAACTCCGAGAGTTTCAGCATCAGATCTGAGGACAGTTTCTTCCTCCACTCTGACTACTTCCCTGACTGGCTCAGAGTGGATCTTGCAGCCAAGATGTCAGTGTCAGATCAGAGGTGTTGGATTCGGCTCCTATTTTGTCAGATCCTTGCCTTCCTCTCGGAGCTTCGGCATTCAACAGCTCATGTCTGATTCTCTCCTTGAGGCTCAGATCTGGGGGTGTCCCTGACCTGCCTTCTTCTGAAGCTTCAGCTCCGATGGGAGGGGAATGGGTTTCCCCTGGACTGTCGGCACTCAAGGTGGTAGAAAGGGCCTTCTCTCTTCATAGAAAACCACCACCTCATATCTTGGATCCTATTCTCTTCCCCTCACTGGCTTCAAGCTGAGTCCATCAGACCTAATCCACAGGGACAGCCAGTTCCAGTTAGTTTCCAGACAGTTCCACTACAGGAACTCCCTCTCTCTTCCAATACCTCCCTTGAACATCCCACAGAGGAGGTTCCTCAGAAGAGGATGTGTAAGAGGAGGCATATAGACTCCCCCATGGAGTCTCAAATGGAAGGCACAGATTTTGATGAGGGAGAAGGATCCCCTAGATCATCAGCTGATGATATCTCTTTTGGAGATATCTTAGAAATCCTTAAGCAAAAATGTGGCTGGTTGTCCCAAACTCTGTCTTAGGAGGAATCAGTGTTCCTGGAGGCTTTTGGTTCTGGATCATTTGTCTGGGGTAACTCCCCCAGTGGATGAACTTATTGACCTGGTTTCCCATTGGGCATGAAAGAAGCCAGACACTGTCTAATCTGTACCCAAGCACCCGGACAAATTTTTAGCTTCCCCTTCAGACTGCCCCCACTGGAGCAAACAAGTCCCGGTTGATGCTATGGTGGTGGCAGCAACCACGAAGAAAGAGAGAGCAGAGCAAAGGTCTTCTGTCCATCCACCAAACAGGGAGTCCAGAACATTGGACAGATTCAGAAAGCAAGTGTTTTGCTTCAGCCACCTTCGTCCTGAGATCACTTAACTATTTAGCACATTTTACTAGGCTTCAGGAGGATATGACTAAGGAACTATCAAACTCTCTCTCTCTGAGTACATGACTGCTGAAGACTTCAAATGGGCTTCCTCTCAGCTGGCCACTCTCTTGCCTATTTCAAATGTGCTGATAAGATTAATCTATCATACATCTGAATGAGTTGCCATTTCAAGTATTGCCATAAATAGACACGCTTGAATGTGGCTATGCGATTTTGTGGAGCCCTTTATGATGTCTTTTATTAATGCCCCTTTGATGGCACTTCCTTCTTCCTTGTTTGGGTCATCTGTTAAAGATACACTTACCTGCAGCAAGAAGAATGGAAAAACCCTGTCTGCTGTAGGCATCAAGTTTTCTACCCCTCAATGGACCTTCTCCCAAAGCCAGACAGATGGTAAGAAGATGTGGTTCAGTAAGTCTCAGGGGCCTTTCCAGGATTCACAGGAAGACACTTCCTCCACAGGCAGAGAAGGAAATTTTAATGGCAGACATTGCCATAGAGGCAAAGGAGGCCAGCAGAACCAGGGCTTTAGTAATGCTTTTTCAGACAGGCCTTACCAGTGCTCCTGAAGTACTGCCCCAACTGTTCCACTCTAGAGGCAGTCGGCGGGGGGGGGGGGGGGGTTGTTTCTCTTTGCACTTAGACGCCTGGAATATTATCATAAAAGATTTATGGGTACTAAGAATAATATCCAGAGGTTACTACATACCCTTTTCCCTTCTTCCTTGGTGTCGCAGGAAGAAACGTCCTGGTGTTCCACCCTATCAGAAGAAGGAAGCAGCATAAGAAATACAAAAGATGCTAGAAAAAAAAAAAAAAGAGTCATCCAGATGGTCCCGTCTGACTAGATAGGTTTTTGGAACTTACTCACGCTTCCTTTTAGTGCCAAAGAAAACAGGGAACCTCAGAACAATTTTGGATCTAAGCATTTTGAACCAGTTTGCGAAAAAGGCAAAGTTCTGAATGGTCATGGTTCAGTCCATTCTGCAGTTTCTGCACAAGGATGACCGGATGTGCTCCACAAACCTTCAGGATGCATACTATTACATAAAATAAACAGACGATCCAGGAGGTATCTTCGCTTTCAGCTGCAATCATTACCAATTCAGAGGTCTGCCCTTTGGACTCACCAGAGTCCCCAGAGTGTCTACTAAATGCATGGCAATAGTGGCAGCTCACTTGAGGTTCAAGGGATTGCAGGTGTTTCCATATTTGGACAATTGGCTCCTCACCACCCCCTCCAGGCATCAACTCTTACAAGACAGGGACTATTTGCTCCAGATCTGCAATACCATGGCTATTTCAATCAATCTTGCCAAATCTCAGTTTGCTCCAGTTCAAAGCCTGGACTTTACTGGACTGCTTCTAAATATGACGACTCAGGTGGCATCTTTATCTCTCTACCATATTGCTTCCTTAAAACAGGATATTCTTTATCATCCTGCTCTGGCAAAGTTAGTGCTACAAGCATTGGGGTCAATGTTAGCTGCCATAATATTATGTCCCTTCAGTTGTTTCTTTATGCAAATTCTCCAGTGGACCTTAGCTGTACGTTGGTCCATTCTACATCAGCTCCTGTCCTTTCAGATAAAACTCACCCCAATTTGTATAAGCCAGATTCATTGGTGGATTCAGTCCAACAACCTTTTTCTGGACAGACCCTTTGTTCTTCCAAGTCCAATTGCCACAGTGGTCATGGACACCTCCCAACTGGAATGGGGGGCATTTCCTGGGAAGGACAGTCCAAGGCATGTGGTCTCCCCAAGAGACCAGATTGCATATCAATGTTCTAGAGATGAGAGCAGTCATTTTAACATTGTAGACATTTCAAGAATCTCTCCTTCTGGAAACTACTGCAATTCAGACAGACAATATGTCGGTAGTCTTGTACATCAACAAGCAAAGAGGAACCCGATCTTAACCCCCATGTAGAAAGGCCATGGCAGTGTGGGAATGGGAGATCTCTTTAGACTGCTTTCTAATTATGATGCACATTCTGGGGAAAACAATGTGCAGATAAATGGAGCAGAGCTAATCTGATGCCTCATGAGTGGTCTCTCAAACAGTCAGTAGTGAATATGGTTTTCTGGCATTGGGGCCACCATTGCTGTGATCTGTTTGCCCCCCCCCCCAACAACAAGTGCAGCAGGTGCTTTGCTCTGATCTCCTCCCTCAGGGGGAGTCACCAAGGGACACTCTGCTTCACACTTGGCCTTCCGGTCTCCTTTATGCTACCCAACTCTTCTTCTAATTCCAAAATTTTTACAGAAAGCAAGTAGGTTGAAGAGCTCTGTAATCCTCATTTCTCCTTTCTGGCTTCAGCAAGTTTGGTTCCCCTTCCTATGGTCTCATCTTTGATGGATATTGGAGCCTAATCATGGTCTCCTAACTCCCCTGTCTGAGGTTCAACATCCCAACTTGCAGCCCTCAGGTTAACCATATGGTTTCTCCTCTTCCAGAGATACTCAGACAGTCCAGGCTCTCATCTCCAGTTCATAGGTAGGTACCAGGCTATCGACCCAAGGGCCTAAGTAAGCCTAGCCAACAAAGTTCCCTGGCTTACACCAACCCAAGAAAGTTAATTTCCTGTGCTCCTGTTGAGCAGAGCCATAGAAGTGATCCCCGGGGTGTATTTCCTATTTCCCATCCACTCATCAAGATTTTTCTTGAAGAGTGTTAATGAGGAACTTTGGTTGACATAGATGGGTAGCTTGTTCCAGAACATGGGAAGTCTCTGGGACAGGAATCTATCCTTCCAGCAAGTCCTTTTTACTGTGGTGACAAGGTTTAGGTCCCTAGAGCATGTAGCTCGGAGAGGTTGGGATTTCTTTAGGTGTAACATGTCCAACAGCTCTGGGTTTGACATAGCTTTATATGTTAGGCAGAGATCACTTCAGAGTAGGCAATATGCTACAGAGTAAAGCTGGAGTTTTTTGAGACGATCAGTGTAGGGCATCTGTTTGAGGCCAGTAATTCTCTTTGTGAGGTACTTCTGTGGCCTTTCCAGCTTCTGCAGATGTCTTGTGAGGTACACTCCAAAAGGGGTGTTGTACTGTATAATGTGTCTAATGAGTGTCGAGTAGAGGGAAACAATTACCTCTTTTTTCCTGGATGAGAACCCTTTTGTGATGAGGTGTGCTATGTAGAAGGATTTCCTGACTACTGTGGCAATGTGATTATCAAAGGAGAGACTACTGTCAACGTGGGTCCCAAGGTCTCTTATCACACATTTGGTGTTAAGAAGACTGCCACCTATGTGGTAGTTCATGGGTACAGAGTTTTTATCAAAGGGGATAAGAATGCACTTTTTGGCACTGAACTTGAGGCCATGGCTCTGAAACCAGGCATCTGTCTCAGTGAGGCCCTTCTGTAGGATGTCCACATCATTTGGGGACTTGACTATAGCTCTTAGTTTGCAGTCATCTGCGAACTTCGTGAGCCAGAGGCCTTCTGTGTTAGCCTGTACTTCAGAGAAGTAGATATCAAACAGGAGAGGTTCCAGGATTGAACCCTGTGGTCCTCCACTTGTCACTGGTTTGAAGTCAGATTTGGAGTCTGCAACTTTTACAGTGTGGGTTCTGTCAGTGAGCCAGTTAGCAACCCTTCTTGTGGCATAGGGATTTATACCTAGTTTAGTGAGTTTAGCTGTAATTCCAGAATGGGGGATGGTGTCGAAAGCCTTGGCGAGGTCAAGATAGGCTGTGTGAACCACCTTACCCTCGTCTACGGCTTTGGTGACTGCCTCAAAGAAGTCGACCAGGTTCAGGAGGCAAGATTTGCCTTTCACAAACCCGAACTGGGTGCGGTCCAGAGTTTGGAGGTTACTAATGTCTTTATTTATGAATTCCATGATGATACGTTCTATGGCCTTGCAGATGAGGCTCGTCAGGCTAATAGGGCGATAGTTTCCAGGATCAGTGATGGCTCCCCCTTTGTGGAGTGGGATAACTGTTGCTGTGTGCCATTCAGTGGGCACAAAGCCTGACGTCAGGCTATGACTGAACATGGTGCTTAAGTGGGGAGCCAGTTCGTTCTGAAGTTCATGTAAAAAACAGCCTGGGATGTTGTCCGGTCCCATGGATGCTGTGTTTTTGGCTATACAGAGTGCTGTTTTACCTGTGAAGTTGTGATTACAGGGACTCTCTGCAGTCTTCCTGTATAGATATGGGCCCTTTAGGGGGTGAGAGGGGGGGTAAAGTTAGCACTGAACCTATCTGCCAGGATGTTGGCAATATCAGTTAGTTCTGTAATTTTTTTGCCATTGTGCTGTAACTCAGAGCAGATCTGGGTGTTGCCATTGAGATTCTTGACATAGCTATATGGCTTCACAAAAAAATTCCACCAAGAAAGTAT
This sequence comes from Protopterus annectens, assembly GCF_019279795.1. Lineage (NCBI taxonomy): Eukaryota > Metazoa > Chordata > Ceratodontiformes > Protopteridae > Protopterus > Protopterus annectens. Next base: position 1,334,649,894 of record NC_056732.1, read on the forward strand.
ATAAGAGCAAATGGAAAAGGTTTTCTAGGTGTGCCTCTAATCAAGATATTGACTCTTTTTCAGCCCCAGATTCTGCAGTTCTCCTTTTTCTCACAACCCTCTTTAATCAAAGAGCTAGTTTTTCTACTACTAAACTTCAGTTGGCAGCAATATCTAATTTCCATTCAGGAAATAAATCTTTTTCCCTGGCTTCCTCTAGATTATGTAATGTTTTCATGAAGGGCATATTTTCTCCTCAGAACTCCAATAAAGGATCCCTCATCACCTTGGGACCTTACTGCGGTTCATCAGGGGTTAACTCAGAAACCCTTTGAACCGTCAAACACGTGATCTAAAATTTCTGTCATGGAAGACAGTCTTTCTTGTGGCTATAACTTCAGCAAAAAGAATTTCTGAACTCCAGGCTCTTTCAGCCAAGCCCCTTACATAACTTTTCACAAAGAATGGGTTTCTTTACCTACTAATCCTTCTTTTGTGCGTAAAGTGTCTTCTGAAAATATCAACTAGGTGATTAATTTACCATTTTTTTCCCCCGAATTTTTCCAGTAAGGGAAAGTACATGCTACATCTCCTTGATGGACCTAGACAACTGTGTTTTTTTCTTAACAGGACAAAATTTAGAAAATAAAACAGCTTTTCATATCCTTTTCCTCCAATTGTCTGGGTCAAGCGGTTTCTAAACTTACTCTGGCCAAATCGATTACAGACTGCTTTTCACTAATTTATTCTCAAAAAGGCTTAGAATTATCAAGACCTCCCTGAACTCATTTAACTCGATTCTTGGCTCCTTCACTGGCTTTTTGTCAAGGACTTCTATTGACATTTGGGCAGCAGTCACATGGTCCAAAATCCTATAACTTTATTTCACACTATACTTGTACAGTGTACCCTGACCCTGACTGGAAGTGACTAGTTATGGTGAGAATAGCAGAAAGAAATAGTATAAGGCAGCTATGTAGAAATTGCTGGCTTTGACATTGGTTGTCCTTTTTCTTACCTTCATAAGAAACAAACAGCTGACCAGCCTTCCTGAAGGACTTTGTTCTGTCCAAATAGTATCTGAGTTGCCTGTGGACATCCGGAGTTTGCAAGACTATTTCTTCCTTGATTTTAGGTTCTAAAAAGAATACTGAGAAATTACTGGTCTGACTGAAGGTAAACTCCAAAACCACTTTAGGCATAAAAGAAGGATTTGTTCTCAAAGACATCCTTGTTCTTGTGAAAAACAATATAAGGTTGACTCACCATAAAAGCTTGTGATTCAGATACTCTCCATGCAGAAGTCAGAGCAATAAGTAATACCATTTTCCAAATTAAGAACCTCATATATCAGTCTGATGTGCTGGTTCAAATGGAAATGTCAGTTTTTTTAAGCTCAAAATTAAGATCTCAAAGAACACCACCTGTTTTATGAGTGGGCAGATATGTAAAACCGTTTCAAAGCCTTTTTGACTTGAGATATGTCAGAAAGAGGTCATCTAAGGGCAGACAAGGACAGATGACTGTAGGATGAATCTTGATAGAAGAGTAAAAAAGGCCAAAGGATAACACCTCACAAACTTTCTAGAACCAAAGGCATCCAGGCCTTAAAAGGGTCCTGGTTTTTAGTTTGAAACCAACTAGAAAATCATTTCCAATTACTCCTATATAATTTTCTAGTATCATTTTTTTAGCTCCCTTTAGTACTTGATATATAGTATCTGAGTTGCATGTGGACATCCGGAGTTTGCAAGACTATTTCTTCCTTGATTTTAGTTTCTGAAAAGAATACTGAGAAATTACTGGTCTGACTGAAGGTAAACTCCAAAACCCCCTTTTTTTAGCCATAAAAGAAGGATTTGTTCTCAAAGACATCCTTATCCTTGTGAAAAACAATATAAGGTTGACGCACCATAAAAGCTTGTGACTCAGATACTCTCCATGCAGAAGTCAGAGCAATAAGTAATACCATTTTCCAAATTAAGAACCTCATATATCAGTCTGATGTGCTGGTTCAAATGGAAATGTCAGTTTTTTAAGCTCAAAATGAAGATCTCAAGGAACACTACCTGTTTTCTGAGTGGTCAGATATGTAAAACTGTTTCAAAGCCTTTTTGACTTGAGATATGTCAGAAAGAAGCCATCTAAGGGCAGACAAGGACAGATGACTGAAGGATGAATCTTGACAGAAGAGTAAGAAAGGCCAAAGGAAAACACCAGTGCCTACAAGGTATTAAAACTCCCTCATCAGGAAGGTCAATTAAAATTTTCTAGTTGTGGTGTATCAAACAATCATGTCTAAGAGGGTAAATCCACTCAGTAGAGAAGCCTATAGTAATTGTCCTTGGTCATTTTCCAAAGAAGGGAGAACCACTGTTGCCTGAGTCAAAAGGGAGTCACAAGCACTATCTTTGGAGAATCCTTCTGGATGTTTATAATAAACTTGGAAATCAGTAGAAGAGTGTAAAGGCATACAGGAACACTTGTGTCTATAGCAATGCAAAGGCATCTATCTTCCTGGCCTGCTTGTAAGGACTTCTGTAACTAAATTTCTCTGTCTGTTTTGAAAAGAGGCAACCAGATCTACTTGTGGTGTTCTTAACAGTTAGATCCATTCCTGGAAGACCCCCAGGTGCAGTTTAAATTCTTGGGGTCTGTCCAGGTCCTGTTTAGCTTGTCTGCAGTAATGCTTTGATGTTAAGTTGTCTATCTCGCCTTCATTCTTGCTGGATGGGTTCGGAGCCGACCTCGGCTCCGACTCGGCCACTCTAAAAGCTCGAGAGTTGGTTCCACCGGCTCGAGGCTCCCCTTATATCCCACAATGCTAGGCGAGAGTTACCTCAGATCTCGTTTGCCGCTACAGCTTCGAGGTTGGTTGCTTCTACCGGTTCCTGGTGAGTGTTAGCTTTTTCTTCTAAAAGTTACTCTTTTTTCCCCTTTTTAAGTTAATTTCTTCCTAGATTAGTGTAGATCATAGAACTTTATCCCCGACCCTTATATTTCCCGTTTCTTTATTAAAAGAACTGTTGGTTCTCCCTTTGGGCCTTTGGCCTTCCCTTCCCTAGGGAGTGTTTGTGTAGTTTTACTTTAATTTTTTGTACTTAATTTTTAGTATTTCTACTAAAATTATTATTTTTTGCTGACAGGGTATAACTTGTGTGTTTGGGTGTGTGTTTGTGTACACCTGTCAGTTAGGGAAATGTCAAAAGAAGCAAAGGTCTCCGGATTCAAGAAGTGTGATGCGTGCTGTCAGAAAATGTCTCTGACAGACGCTCACACTTCTTGTGTTTATTGTCTGGGGCCTTTGCACCTGCAGGACTCCTGTGCTGTGTGCCATGGCTTCAGCCCCAGGGTCCTGCAGGAAAGAAAAAACAAGTTGATTCTGAGAGGCTTGTTGAAGCCAGAGGATTCCCTGTCAGTTTCAGCAGGGAAGCCCTCTAAGGCATCGAGGTCTTCGGCTCCGGCTTCTGAGCCGAGACCTCAGGTTGTTCAACCTTTGCCTTTATCGGCTCCGGCTGGAGCCGATAAGTCTCAGTCCACAGTTTCGGTGGCTTCCTCGGCTCCGGCCGGAGCCGAGGTTATCGAGGTACCCGTGTCGGCTCCGACAAGACCTTCGGAGCCGACAACTAGAAAGAGGTCTAGGTCACCTTCTTTTGGCTCCGTTCATTCGGCTCCAGGATCTCCCCTGCTGTCTGAACGGAGCCAAAGGTCCCATTCCTCTAGGTCATCGAGGCTGTCCGATCATGACCTTCAGAGAGTGGTGAGTCGACTACTTAAGTCCGAGGCACTAGCCCAGATGCTTCAGAGCCCGACTCATCAGTCGGTGCCTGCCCCGGTCCATCAACTCTTTCCTCCTTCGACTCTTTTGAGTTCGGAGCCGGGTCGTGTCAGAACCGAGACTGTGATTACTTCGGAGCCGAGACAATTGTCTTCGGCTCCGTCGTCGGCTCCGTTTTCTTCTTTGGAGGAATCTCGGTGCCGGACTTCCCTCGTCGGCTCCGAGGGGGTGAGTGGCATCGGACCCTTGTCTGACCCCCCTCTCCCTCTCGGTGCTTCGGCGCTGGTGAGTTCGGCTCCGACATCGGCCTCGGAGCCATCACTGTCAGTGCCGAGGGGGGTTCTTAGCTCCTCGGAGCGGGGACCTCTGGCTCTGCCTGACAGGGGTGCATTCGAGGTCATGCGGAGTGTGTTAGAGCCTGGCTCTACTCCACAGTCGGCTCCGTCAGCCCCTCCCTCGATGCTGCCTCAGGGTAAGTCGACTCACTCCCTCATTCCGGACTGCAGAGAGCCAGCTCCTCAGGAGCCCCCTGTGGGGATTTCATCCTCTTCCGAGGCCTCTCCTGATTTGGCAGAAGAGCCCCCTCGGAAGAGGAAGTGCAAGAGGAAGCACATTGACTCACCTGAGTCTATCACGTCAGACACAGATCTGGATGATTCTGAGGGTTCCCCCCGTTCCCCTTCTGAAGATGTCTCATTTGCAGACATTCTGGAGATCCTGAAACAGAGGGGAAATTGGCTAGCCCTCAACCCTTCGGAGGACGAATCTGTGTATCTTGAGGCGTTTGGCTCTCGTCCTTCCACCTCCTGGGTGTCCCCCTTGACCCCCTCATGCAGGTGGTTGCTAAGAAGGCATGGACGGCTCCTGATTCAGTGGACCCCACTCCCAGGAGACCCTCTAAATTCATCACAGCTCCATCAGACAAGCAATTTTTATCAAAAGGAGTTTCTGTGGATGCTATGGTGGTAGCTGCTGCCACAAAGAAGGAACTGGCTGATCCTTCAGTGCCTGTCCATCCACCTAACAAGGAATCTAGGTCCATGGATAGGTGCGGGAAGCGGATGTTCTCCTCAGCGACATTTACCATGCGTTCGCTGAATTACCTGTGCCATTTCACTCGTCTTCAAAGGGACTTGATCAAGGAAGCGAGTGAAATGTTAAAGGATCCTACAGCTGCGGGTTTCCAAGATAAAATGAACACGCAGCTGGCTACCCTTAATTCCATATCTAACTCCTCCATGCGCCTCCTCTCTTATGCGGCCGATGGAGCGAGCAGAGCCGCAGGGACAGGTGTAGCTTTACGTAGGCACGCCTGGATGTGGCTATGCAATTTTCCGGACCCTTTCAAGACGTCTTTCACGAACTCCCCTTTTGATGGATCATCTCTCTTTGGTCCTCAAGTGAAAGAAACCCTGACTAGGTGCGAGACTGATGGCAAGACCCTTTCTGCCGTCGGAGTCCGTTTTTCGACTCCTTCTAGGCCTTACCCCAAAGGCCAGAAGGGTGGGAAGATGTGGTTCTGTAAACAATCTCAAGGGACTTCGCCTGACGCACAGAGTCGTTTTCCTACCAGAGGCAGAGGTGGGAATAACAATGGTAGACGTCGCCCTAGGGGCAGGGGGGGTCCGCAGAACCAGGGCAATCGGGAAGCCTTTCCTGACAAGCCCTTTCAGCATCCCTGAGGTGTTGCCCGACTGCCCATCTTCGGAGGCAGTCGGGGGAAGATTGTCACTGTACCCAGAAGCCTGGCTATCCCTGACTCAAGACAAATGGGTACAGTCCAGCATTTCGGAAGGCTATTCTATCCCCTTTCTTCGTTTTCCAAATCAATCAAAAAAATACCTTCCAGATGTTCCACCCGCTCAAAGGGATATAGCAGCTTTGGAAATTTCAAAACTGCTTGCAAAAGAGCAATTCAGTCAGTGCCAGCAGACCAACAAGGATCCGGAATCTACTCAAGGTTCTTTTTAGTTACAAAGAAAACAGGGGACTGGAGACCGATCTTGGATCTCAGTGTCTTGAACAAATCAGTCAAGAAAACAAGATTTCGGATGGTCACGCTGCAATCCATTCTTCCCCTTTTGGGCAAAGGAAACTGGATGTGCTCTATAGACCTTCGGGATGCGTACTATCACATAAAATGAACAGACGCTCCAGAAGATTCCTCCGCTTCAGGCTGGGAACCAGTCATTTTCAGTTCAGGGCCCTGCCCTTTGGTCTCACCACTGCCCCGGTGTTTACCAAATGCATGGCAGTGGTAGCTTCTCACCTGAGACGACAAGGATTCCAGGTGTTTCCATATTTGGACGACTGGCTTCTCACAGCTCCCACCAAGCATCTCCTTCTGATGGCCAGAGATTATACTTTTCGTTTGTCAAAAACTGGGTATTTCAATAAATTGCGAAAAGTCTGTTTTGTCGCCTTGTCGTACTATTACCTACATAGGCGCAAATTTAGATACTATAAACATGTCTGCAAGGCTAACGAACCAAAGGATATCAGACATTCACAAATTGGTGTCACTTCTTCTCAACAACAACAGAGTCAAAGCCAGGTTAGTTCTAAAGGTGTTGGGAATCATGGCAGCTGCCATACCTCTCCTTCCATTGGCCAGATACCACATGCGGATCCTTCAGTGGATGCTTTTTACCCAATGGTCATACCAGGAACTTCCAATGTCTCACACCATTATGATCACGCAAGCGTGCGAAAAGCATCTCATATGGTGGATGTCTTCCCCCCAGCTCCTGTCGGGAAGACCATTTGTTCCACCTCCTCCGGTTGCTACTCTGACAACGGATGCCTCCCTGATCGGGTGGGGGGGGCATTATCAGGGCAGGACAGTCCAGGGCACATGGCAACCAAACGAATGCCACTTGCACATAAATGTTCTGGAGATGAGAGCAGTGCTTTTAGCGTTGCAAGCCCTTCAAGACTCTCTTCCCTTGGGAACGATTGCTATCCAGACAGACAATATGTCTGTAGTGTGGTACATCAACAAACAAGGCGGAACCAGATCATACCCCCTGTGTCGAGAAGCACTCAGACTGTGGCAATGGGCGATTTCTTCTCAGCGTTTTCTGATAGCAACGCACATCCCCGGGAAGTCCAATCACATTGCGGACAAGTTGAGCAGAGCTATACTCATGCCTCACGAGTGGTCTCTGAAAGACTCTGTAGTGAGAGAAATCTTTCTCAAGTGGGGTCAGCCTTGCTGCGATCTTTTTGCTACTCCCCAAAACAGCAAGTGCAGAGAATATTTCACTCTATTCCCTTTATCAGGCCAACCCAGCAGGGACGCTCTAGTCCAAGTTTGGCCCCGCGGACTTCTGTATGCATTTCCTCCTTTCCCACTGATCTCTCAAGTAATACAGAAAGCTATCGCTCAGAAGGCCTCATTGATCCTCATTGCTCCTTACTGGCCTCGACAAGTGTGGTTCCCCTTTCTACATCGATTTCTTTTGAGCGACCGTGGAATCTGGACCTAGTTCCAGATCTTTTGATCCACCAGTCGGGTCAGTTTCATCGCTCCCTCCCTCTCTGAACCTCACTGCTTGGTTCCTCCAGTTCCAACCGTAGCCAGGCTTCCTCAATTATCTCACTCTGTTAGAGATATATTGATAGCTTCCCATAAATCTTCCACTCGAAAGATTTATTTGAGTAAGTGGAAACGCTTCTCATATTGGGCACAAGGAAAGAACATAGATCCTTTCACCGCTTCCATCCAACTAGTCCTTGATTTTCTAGCTGAACTCTTCCATGCAGGTTCATCTCCATCTACTCTTAAGGTTCAATTGGCAGCTATTTCTAATTTCCATGTGGGCATTTCTGAATCTGCCCTAATGTCCCACAAACTTTGCAAAGCTTTTTGAAAGGAGTTTTTCTTCTCAGACCTCCTATAAGAAATCCTCCTTCTCCTTGGGACCTAAATTTAGTTCTTGCTTCTTTGATTCTTCCCCTTCGAACCTGCAGCTTCATGTTCCTTGAAATTATTATCATGGAAAACTCTCTTTCTGGTGGCTATCACATCAGCTAGAAGAATTTCAGAACTTCAAGCACTCAGTTGTCGTTCTCCTTATCTTGTGTTCCATAAGGACAGAGTTTCCTTACGAACTAACCCGTCCTTTTTGCCTAAGGTGGTTTCAACATCAAATATAAATCAAACCATTGACCTTCCTGTCTTTTTCCCAGAGTATTCAAATAGGTCTGAACAAAAATTACACTGCCTGGATGTTCATCGTCAATTAAGGTACTATTTGGATAGGACGAAACAATTCAGAAAATCTGATCAGCTGTTTGTCTCCTATGCGGAAAGCAGAAAGGGACTTTCAGTTTCAAAGGTATCATTATCCAGATGGCTAACATCTTTGATTTCCCTGGTATATGAAATTAGACAACAAAATTGCCTAATAAACCTAAAGCCCATTCCACCAGAGCTTTGGCTACTTCTTTAGCCTTCCAAGACAGACTGCCTATTGACACCATTTGTGCAGCGGCTACTTGGGCTACTCCTCACACTTTTATTTCTCATTATAAGTTGGATTTAGCTTCTAGGCATAGAGCTAATTTTGGTTCCACTGTTCTCAGGAGTCTGTTCCGTTAGGCCACCGGGACAAGGTGCTAGGGACGGTCCCATCCAGCAAGAATGAAGGCGAGATAGACAACTTAACATATAGAAGTTATGTTCTTACCATAACGTTCCATGTTAGTTGTCTTCTTCTCGCCTTCTTCTTAAGGCCCCACCCTCCTTCCCCCTGGCCTGGACAGACCTAGAGGAGTTGTGATCGTGACCTCTCTTTCTACCACCTCTTTCTTAGTCATATGCTATTATGCATATTTCTTGGTTCAGGATGTAGGTCACCCTTTTTCTTCCTGTTGTTAGCGGTGGATTCTGTTTTTACAGTTATATTGTTACTGTTATAAGCTGGGGTTAGCTTACAAACGAGATCTGAGGTAACTCTCGCCTAGCATTGTGGGATATAAGGGGAGCCTCGAGCCGGTGGAACCAACTCTCGAGCTTTTAGAGTGGCCGAGTCGGAGCCGAGGTCGGCTCCGAACCCATCCAGCAAGAAGAAGGCGAGAAGAAGACAACTAACATGGAACGTTATGGTAAGAACATAACTTCTATTTCTGTCAGAATGTATGAAGCTAGAGGAGTCAAAGTGAGCTGAGATGCTACCTCCCAGTCTATCATGGCAAGTGTGCAGAGGGGGTAAGATCAGGTCCCCTCACCCCACTCCACTGGTTTACATACCACATCACTGTGGTGTTGTCTGTGAATATTTGCAGAGATCCTGGAGACAACAGATGCATTAGAGCATTTATTACTGTCATTATCTCCTTGAAATGTATGTGCTTGTATCTGTCTTGCTTGTTCCACAGACCTTACACTTTCATCCCTTTTGAAACAGCACCCCTCCCCCCAGCAAAGTCTAACTGAGAAAGGAGAGAAACTGAGAAGGGGAGACAACTGGTCTGTTCACCACACTTGCCACAACAGACTGAGAAAGCAGAGAAAGGGAGAAGGGGAGACTTGGAAGGATGGACAACTGGTCTATTCACCACACTTTGGAAGGATGGACAACTGGTTTATTCACCACACTAATTCTCTTCTGGAATTTGAAAGGACAGAGGATGTTGATGTTGGGATCAGACTGAACTGAGGTACCATGGAATTTCCCTCTTCTGAAGTCTGGTCAATGAAATCATGACAATCATAGAGGCCATGAAACCAATAATTCAGGCATATTCCTTAGCAGGTGCCAGAGGCTGTCTGAAAAAAAAAATCAAGAATTTTGCTTTGTACATTTATATTTTGGCCAGAGGTGGAAAGGCCCTGCCTAGAGATTTATCCAGAAGACATCCCAGGAAAAAAAAAACTATTGTGGGAAAGAATGAGAGACTTGTGCAAGCTCACTTGGAAACCCAGACCAAGGAGGAGTTCCATGATGCAAGTCAAAGAATCCTGAGGTTTGGAAAAAGATTCTACAACTATGTGACAAGCCCCCAATTTTGGAAAGATGTGCACATCTTGATATCTTCAGTAAACAATTACTGGAGACAGACACTTTGTTAACACCCTTGGGGCAGTAGATAGATCCAAGAGTAAAACAGAGAACTGATAATGTAAGCCAGATACGGGAAATCTTCAAAAGTCTGACATCTGTGCAGATTGGAATACGTCAAGTAACCTTTGAAGTCCAATGTTACCATTAAAATGAAAGAAGGAATGTGAGGTGACAGTTTGCAGGAACAGCATCTTGAACTGTGGGACTGTGACACATAAGTTAAGAAGGGATGGCTCTAAGACTGATCTCCAACTTCATTCTTTTTGGTTCTAGAAAGATTCTTACATAAAATTATTTCCCTGTCTGAGCTGATGGCATTTGTTCTATAGCCCACAGAGAGAGCATCTGCTCCAACACTGGAGGAAACAGGAAAGCCTGGTTTGCTGGATGAGATGGACTTCTCTGAAAAAGTAGGAAGGGACTCTCACTTCCATCTGTACATGTGCCAAAATATTCTCAGAACCCATTTGTCTGAGATTATCTGATGCCACTGAGAAAGATATAAACTGGACAGATTTAAGGGATTGCCAGGATGGGTGGGACTTGAAGTGGTAAGTAGTCACTCTGACATTCTGGATTATCCTTGGTTCCAGGAGGCATCCCCCTTTTTTAGAGCCTCCTTCCATTGTTTGATAAAATTGTATTTAGTTGTACCTTGCTGAGACGGATTTACTTTTTTTCCTGTAAAATGATTCTGAACTGGAAAGAAAGCTCTTGCTGAATTTAGAAGAAAGATTTAAGTAACCCCTTTGATCAACTTTCCTCTTTCATCAACTCTTCAAAGTACTTCAGCAGCAGAAAGGCAAAACAATACATATATGTTAAAGGGAAATTTTTAATTTTGAGCTTTAACATCTTTTGGTGAGTTTTGAGAATGTAATCAAGAAAACTGTCTCATGACTGAAGCACTGACAACAGTTCTGTATACATTATTAGCAGAATCATAAGAACATTTTAAAGACTGATCTGATTTTGTCAATTTTCATTTATTCCTTAACAGTTCAGTTTGGATCCAATCCTCTGATCTGACTCATCCATTACTACAGCTCAAGGTGATCATGAAGCTGTTGAGCTTCTCCCTTTCCAAAAATGCACCATCCCCTAGCATACCTCATATCTTGTTTGCTGCTTTCACAAAATAGACGTGATCATCTTAGCTTTTAAACTTATTTTCAGATAAGAGCATTTTTCTTGTCAATTCTTCTTACACTTAGTGTATCCCTTATATATACCACTACTGGTATTTTCATATATATTTACCCTTTTTCTATTCAACTTTTTCTTTACACTTGTCAGTGTACTCTTGCATACCATTGTTGGTACCTTTTTCCTCCCTTCCTTTATTACTCTTGTCCTTAGTTAACCAAAAAAAAACTCTTTTCGATCTCTGTCTATATTTGAAGATGTCTGAAAAAGGTCCTTTGGGGTTCAAGAAATGTATAAAAATGTGGTCGTAAACTTCCACCCTCAGATGCCATGATTTATGTGTGTATTGCCTGGGCACAGACCACCTGAACATAGACTGTTCTATATGTAAGAATTTTAACCTGTGAGCTATTGCAGATCGCAAGAACAAGTTGATTTTAAAAGGTTTGTTACCTTCTGCTCTTTTGGAAGCAATTACTGGGACTCAACCCACCCCTCAAAACTATTTCTAAGGAGACTTCAAAAAGTCCCCCAGACCTTCTGGATCTTCCACTCTGTCACTGATGGAACCTCCTAAAAAGAAGCACAAGATGGATCCAAAAGCTTTTGTATTGAAGCCAGCTCTCAGATCTCCAAAACGTTTGTCGAATCCAAGGCTTCTTCTGAGAACTCAATAATCACTAACCACTGACCCGGTGCTCTCTAGGATGCCATCTCTGCTTTTGGAAAGACACCTTTCAAAATATTCTTCTTTATCCTCCTCTCATTCTTCTAGAAGTCTCACCGAAGCCTACGTGGACAGGATGATGAGGAGATTTCTCTTGGTGCAGATACAGATGGGTGTTTTCCTGGATCCTGCCTTTTCAGGTCAGGAAGCTTTTCTTTGCTCTACCCCTTCACTATCAGTTCCTTCTCTGATCCAGTAGTCCATTTCAGAGGTCTTGGATCCAAGTTTGCTGAGACCGTCTGTGTCAAATCGGAGGATATTTTTATCCTTGGCTCCAAGGATTTCTCTGAGTACTCCAGTTCCAATGTGTTTGGAGCCAGATGACTCTTGGAGCCATAGAGTCCCTGACATATGTAAGGTGTTGGAGTTAACTACAAAGTTGTCAGAGCCATCCTATCCCCCGGAGCCTCAGCACTGGACAGCTCAGTTCTAACCTCCACCTCAGGTGGAATGCCTTTGAGGCATATGGAGCTGATGCGGTGGAAGAGTGGCTTCATGGTTCCATCGGCTTCTTTCTCCTTGGGATGTTCTGCTTTTGAAATGGTGGACAGGGCTTTCTCTGCTTCAGCAGGGCAGACAGTCTCTCCCTCCTCATATCTCCCTTCAGGATCCCATGTGTCTCTGTGCCTTAATGCCTCAACATTCGACTCCACATGGACAGCCAGTTCAAACTCTCTAGGCTACCCAGCACAGTATCACCATCTCTTTTGATACTTCTCCAGAGCATCCCGCCAAAGAAGTACCTTAGAAGAGAAAGTGCAAAAGGAGACACCTGGATTACCCACAGGAGTCTATCACTGAAGATACTGATTTTGACAAAGGGAAAGGATCGCCAAGATCACCACCCGAAGATGTCTCCTTTGGAGACATCGTAGAGATCCTTAATCAAAGGGGCGGTTAGTCCTTCAATGGTCTTTCTCTGGAGGAATAGGTATTCCTGGAGGCATTTGGATTTGGCTGTCTACCTCCTGGGTGATTCTGCCTGCTGATTAGATCATTGATTTTATCTAAACAGGCATGGAAGGAGCCTAACTCGGTTGAACTCATCTCCAAAAGATGGGATTGGAGTCTGGCACCACCTGCAAGAAAGGAGTTTGGGAGAAAGGGAGTACCAATAGATGCTAACAGTTGTGGCGGCGGCCACTAAAAAGGAACTTGTGGAACAGAGTTCCACTCTCCAGCCTCCTAACAGGGAGACTAGGGCTTTGGACAGATTCAGAAAGCATGTCTACGCTTCAGTGTCTTTTGCCCTCAGATTGCTGAGCTACCTGGCACACTTTACCAGACTCCAGAGGGACTTAAGGAACTGTCAAAATCTCTTTCTGGAGCCACTACTGCTCAGACTCTGGCTTCTGTGGTCTCACAACTCGCAATCCTTCAGTCCATCTCAAATTTGTCCATGAGACTTATCTCTCATGCAGCTGAGGGTAGCTCAAGTGCAGCGGGTTCAGGCATTTCCATTAGGAGGCATGCCTGGATGCGCTTGTATAACTTTGTGGAGCACTTCAAGTCTTCTTTCATCAGTGCTCCTTTGGATGGAACCTCTTTATTTGTCCCTAAAGTGAAAGACACTCTCCAGGTGTAAGCAGGACTGAAAAACCCTCTCTGCAGTGGGGGGTTCATTTTTTGACCCCTGAAAGGTGCCTCACTAGGAACCAATGGGGAGGACAAAAAATATGGTTCAAAAAATCTCAGGATCCTTTCCAAGATCCACGTGGAGAGAGTCCCCCCCACAGCCAGAGGGGGGAACTCAAATGAAAGACACCATTTACACAGCTGAGGTGGCCTGCAAAAGCAAGGGTCTAAAGATTCTTTCTCTAACAGATCCTGTCAACACTTCTGAAAAGAGGCATGACTGTCCCCCTCTGGAGGCAACCAGGGGTCATTTATCTCTGCACCAGAGTGCCTGGTTAGACATCACAAAGGATTCATGGATACAGACAATTATTTACAGAGGTTATATAATTCCCTTTTCCCTTCCACCTCCATTCTCATGCAAATTTCTCAATCTTTCATCCAATCAGAGGAAAACAGCAGCACTAGAAATACAAAAGCTGCCAGAAAAAAGAATCATCCAAGAGGTCCCACCAGACCAGACAGAATCTGGAACTTACTCAAGATTCTTTTTACTGACAAAGAAAACAGGGGACTGGAGACGAATTTGGGATTTCAGGAACTTGAACAAATCAGTTTGACACAAAGTTTCAAATGGTCATGGTTCAGTCCAGTTTGCCATTTTTCGGTAAGGACGACTGGATGTGCTCGACAGACCTTCAAGACGCATACTATCACATAAAAAATGAGCAGACAGTCCAGAAGGTACTTGTGTTTCCAGTTCAGAGCCCTGCCCTTTGGTCTCACCACAGCCCCTAGGGTGTTCACCAAATGCATGGCAATGGTAGCAGCTCACTTGAGACTGCAGGAATTCCAGGTGTTTCCATATCTAGATGATTGGCTCATTACCGCCCCGACCAGGCATCTACTCATAAGAGTGAGAGATCAGGTATTGCAAACTTGCTCTCTTCTAGGAATTACCATAAATTACAGCAAATCTCATAATCTTCTCAGATACTAGAGCTTATAGGAACATTTTTCAATACAGTACCAGTAACAGCTTCTCTTCCCCTTGCAAGAGAACAGACTATCAGATTCCAGGTTAAGAAAATAATTCACAGTACAACTTCAGCATGACTGATTTTACAAGCCCCAGGGCCAATATCAACAGCCATCCTTACCTTTGTGCCTTTGATTTCTCCTTCTCCGATCTAACCTCCTGTTTAGGAGCCCTCAGATCCAGAGTTATCCATAGTCAACATGTCGGACCTGATGGCCCTTCCTTCTTTGGCTAAGAAGATTCTCTGATCTGACCAGCTCTGACCTTATTAGAGCACGATGGATCTCAGAACCGAAGCACTGGTGTCGGGTCCTAGGGAATGTCCTCGACTCTGAAATTTTCAGAGCAGTCAATTTCCTTGGGAGCCTCAGTGCATGACAGCTTGGCTCCAATTCCCCCTTCAGGCAGGGGATCAGTGAGGGTTTGGAGCTGTCTGCTCCAAGAGCCTTGGTTCAGCACAGATTGCTTTTGGCCTCTCCGGGTCCTTCTGCATTCAAAGTGGTGGACAGGGTTTTCTCCCAGCTGAGAATTACTTTGGCTCTAACTTGTTCGGATCCCACTCCTGTTCTGACTTCTGTGCCTCAGCCTGACCATCCTCCACCTCAGGGACAGCTAGACCCTAAGAGCCTCTGAGCAACTCACTCTAAGCAGTGCCCCATCTCTTCCAACACCTCACTGGAACATTTCACCAAGGAGGTACCTCAGAAGAGACTGTGCAAGACGAGGTGCTTGGATTCTTCTCAGGAATCACTGACAGAATATAGGGACTTTGATGAAAGGGAAGTATAACAAGATCTCCACTGGATGATGTCTCCTTTGGAGACATCTTTGAAGTCCTGTGCCAAACAGGTGGTTGGTCTACCCAAAGCCCTTCCTCAGATGAGTCTGTGTTTTTGGAGGCCTTTAGTTCTGGCCCATCTACCTCTTGGGTGTCCTGCCCTGTGAATGGCCTTATCGACTTTATCCACCATGGGGCTTGGAAGGAGGCAGACATTGTGGATCCCATTCCAAAGAGAGATGATAATATCCTTAGTGCCCTGTCCAATAGGTAGCACTGGACCAAAAATTCTCTGGTAGGTGCCATGGTTTTTGCTGCAGCCACTAAAATAGAGCTGGCCAAACACAGCTCCTCTGTCCATCCCCCTAACAGGAAGCCTAGGGCTTTGGACAGATTTGGAAAGCAGGTGTATGTTTCAGTGACTTTCACATTGCGATTGCTGAATTACCTAGCACACTTCACAACACTACAGAGGGACTTAAGGAACTCTCTATCTCTGCCCCAGGGTTCATGTCTGCAGAGGAGCAGAAAACATTTTCCCCCAGTTTGGTTACCCTACAGTCTACCTCTAATGCCTCCATGAGGCTAATCTCACATTCTGCAGAGGGTACCTCAAGGGCTGTCAGTTCAGGCATTGCTATAGGCATCATGCCTGGATGTGGCTCTGCAACTTCATGGAACCTTTCAAGGTGTCCTTCATCAATGTCCCTTTTGATGGATTGTTGTTGTTTGGCCCCACTATTAAAGGGACAATGTGAAATTGTTCAATCTCGCCGTTTGTTCTTACACACGGGTTCGGAGCCGATCCTCGGCTCCGAGTCGGCCGCATCACTAGCTCGCATCTTCGAGAAAGCTCGAGGCACAGTAATATCCCATGATCCTCTGGTGTTAACCCTCAGATCTAGTTTGCCGCTAGCAGCAGATCACTTCGTGAGGCTCGGGCCAGTACAACTTTTTACTATTTTTGCTATATCTCTTGATAATTTTAGTGATATTTTTTCTTATAATTAATAGCTTATATATATATATATATATATATATATATATATATATATATATATATATAGTTGTGTGAACTAGTTAAGTAGATTTTTACCTTTAAAAATTAGTAAGGGCCTTAGGCCATTTTTTTTTGTCTATAACAATTTTTGAAGAAAGTAAACTTTTTTCTGTTTATTTCAATTTATATATATCAGTGTGCTGTGGTGTGTTTGTTAAACTTTTATATATATTTACATACTTTAGACTGGTTTTTGGTAGTTGTAATTTTTTTCTTTTCTATAGTAATGTCAGAAAAGATGAAAAGTGGTTTCAAGAGGTGTCAGTGTGGACAAAAGATGTCCATTACTGACAACCATTCTTCCTGCGTCTACTGTCTTGGCCCTCTCCACTTGCAGGAAGACTGTTCTATCTGTCATTCCTTTAGTGGGAGGGTCATGATGGAAAGACGCAGGAAGTTAGTGGACAGAGGTTTAATCAAACCTGAATTTCAGGAAGCCCTAGACAAGGCTGAACAGGTTTCGAAGTCTTCGAAGGGATCGAAGTCTTCAAGAGTGTCGGAGCCCAAGTCATCGGCTCCGAGCACTTCTTTTCAAATTCGGACACCGGCTCCTATGACTTCGGGGCCGAGTGTCGAGACTTTATCTCTGCACGAGGCTCAGGTCTTGGAGCCGGTAACAGAGGTACCACCATCTACTATCCTTCGCTCGGTGATGGCTTTGATTCCTTCGACCCGTTCTTCGAGGCCCATCTCCGACTCCGATGTGGACAGAGTGGTACAGAAGCTTATGGAGAACTCGGCTTTTTCAAAATTACTCGTCCCAGTTGGTTTCGAAACTCGAAGCCATTCCAACTCCCTCGACACTTCCTCCTCCGAGACCCGTCGAGTCATCGGTGTTAGGAGTCAAAGAACCGATGATTGTAGAGCCCTCGGTGCCGAAGCCTCCAGTAGTGCTATCGGCTCCGTTGACTTCGACTCCTTCGGAACCAGTCGGAGAGTCTCGGAGCCGAACGTCTTTCCTGGGTTCCGGGGGGGATAGTCGAACCGAGGTTTCGGTTCCGACTCTTCCCCTCGGTGCCTCGGCTCAGATTAGTTCAGATCCGTCCTCGGTGTCGGAGCCCGTGGTTCCGATCCCGGAGAAACGACTTCCTTCTTTGATTCGGGTCGGGTCTTCGGGTCGGGGCACCGGTGCCTTTGACATCATGAGGAAGGTCCTGTCGGATCAGACACTGACTTCATCGGCTTCTTTATCTCCTTCCCCAAAAGGTCCGCGTTCTGCTTCTGTACCTTCGGTACCTACCAAGCGTCGAGACCCAATGCCTCAGAAATCCCCACAGGGAGACTCTGGTTCCTCAGATGCATCCCCAGAAGCTCCCACTGAGGATGTTCCGAGGAAACGACTGTGCAAGAGGAGGCACATAGATTCCCCTCAGGAATCTCTTACATCTGATACTGATTTAGATGAAGCAGAAGGGTCCCCAAGGTCCACCTCTGAGGATGTCTCCTTCGCAGACATTTTGGAAATCCTGAAGCAAAGAGGGGACTGGCAAACCCTTACCCCTTCTGCGGATGAATCGGTTTTACTGAAGGCATTTGGGACTCAACCTTCTACCTCCTGGGTGACTCCTTCCTTTGACGATCTTATGGACCTAGTAGCTCGGAGGGCTTGGGAAACACCTGATACAGTGGAACCAGTCCCACGTAAACCCAACAAATATATGACAGCTCCTCAAGATAAAGCCTACCTTACTAAAGGAGTTCCCGTAGACACTATGGTGGTGGCAGCGGCCACTAAGAAAGAGATGTCTGAATCATCTTCCTCTGTCCATCCTCCTAATAAGGATTCTAGGACAATGGACAGATATGGGAAGCGCATATTTAGTTCGGCGACTTTTTCCATCCGATCGCTCAACTACCTTACACATTTTACGCGTTTACAAAGAGATCTCATTAAAGAGTTAGGAGATACTCTTCAGGGACACACAGATGCTGCTGTCGCCAATAAAGTGACAGCGCAACTTAACACCCTAAATTCCATAGTCAACTCGTCCATGAGGCTAATTTCATATGCAGCCGAAGTATCGAGTAGAGCGGCAGCTTCAGCGATTGCACTGAGAAGACAATCCTGGTTGCGCTTATGCTCCTTTGTGGAAACCTTTAAGTCTTCTTTTGCCAATGCCCCCTTTGATGGTGCCTCCCTGTTTGGGCCCAAAGTAAAGGAGACTCTCACAAGGTGTGAACAAGAAGGGAAGACCTTGTCTGCCGTAGGGGTCCATTTTTCCGTTCCATCTAGGCCCTACCCTAAAGGGCAACGAGGAGGAAAAATGTGGTTCCGAAAGACTCAGGGATCTTTTCAACACACCCAAAGTGACGCCCCCGCCAGAGGCAGAGGAGGGGGAAGAAATGGAAGATGCCGCCCAGCCGGCAGAGGGGGTCCGCAAAATCAGGGTGACAGAGAAACGTTCTCTGGAAAACCCTTCCAGCACTCCTGAGTGCAGGCCCGACTGTCCTGCTCTGGAGGCAGTCGGGGGTCGCTTAGCTTTATACCCAGAGGCCTGGCTAAATCTTACATCAGATTACTGGGTAAAAAGCATAGTTACCAGAGGCTACAACATCCCCTTCATAACAATACCACCAAACTCCAAAAAACTCCCAGATGTTCCACCCAGTCTGCGAGATCAAGCAACCATAGAAATAAAAAGGTTGCTCGAAAACAGAGTCATCCAACCAGTCCCAGCGGACCAAATAGGATCCGGAACTTACTCAAGGTTCTTTTTAGTTCCAAAGAAAACAGGGGACTGGAGGCCAATTCTAGACCTCAGCAAGTTAAATACCTTTGTAAAAAAGGAAAAGTTCCGGATGGTCACGCTTCAGTCAATCCTCCCTTTTCTGCAAAAGGGCGACTGGATGTGCTCTTTAGATCTCAAAGACGCATATTACCATATAAAAATGGCCAGGGCATCCAGAGATCATTTGCGCTTCCGGCTGGGAGCCAGTCATTTCCAGTTTCGCGCTCTGCCTTTTGGTCTCACCTCAGCCCCCAGGGTGTTCACCAAATGCATGGCAGTAGTAGCGTCTCACTTGAGACGAAAGGGATTCCGGGTGTTTCCTTATCTAGACGACTGGCTCCTTTCCGCCACCACCAAGTGTCGTCTGCTACAAGCCAGGGACTACGCCATCAATCTTTGCTCTTCACTAGGCATAACGGTGAATTTTGGAAAATCTGTCTTATCGCCACAGCGTATCTTATTTATAGGAGCACAGCTAGATACCTCCCTGGCTCAAGTTACTCTCCCCCCATCAAGGGTGTCAGACCTCAGGCACCAAATTTCGCTCCTTCTTCAGAACAACAGAGTCTCAGCACGACAAGTATTAAGAGTGCTAGGCTTGATGTCAGCATCCCTTCTGGTAGTTCCCTTAGGCAGAATGCACATGAGGATTCTTCAATGGATGCTATTCGCCCAATGGTCGTATCTACAACTTCCACTGTCTCACCAAATCTGGATCACGAATTATTGCAAGAAGGATCTCTTGTGGTGGATACACAGTCAAGAGCTAACACTAGGATGACCCTTTGTATTACCCAGTCCGATAGAAACTCTAACCACGGACGCTTCCCTGATAGGGTGGGGGGGGATTCTTTCAGGGACAAACAGTCCAAGGTCAATGGTCCAACTTGGAGTACAATCTGCACATCAATGTTCTAGAGATGAGGGCAGTGTTTCTAGCGTTGCAACACTTTCACGAGTCCTTACCTCGGGGAACAGTGACAGTTCAGACAGACAGCATGTCAGTAGTCTGGTACATAAACAAGCAAGGGGGAACCAGATCTTACCCATTATGCAGAGAGGCCCTCAGAATTTGGCAATGGGCAAAGTCCACCGGACGCTTTCTGATAGCAATGCACATCCCGGGGATTTCCAATGTAATCGCGGACAGGTTGAGCAGAGCCATCCTGTTCCCTCACGAGTGGTCCCTCAAAAGTCAAGTAGTGGAAGAGATCTTCCGCAGATGGGGCCAGCCTTGCAGCGACCTGTTTGCATCCCCTTTGAATGGCAAATGCAGAAGCTATTTTGCCCTGTTACCCCCCCCCCCAGGGGGTGTCCCCAGGGACGCACTGGTATACGATTGGCCCCCGGGTCTCCTTTATGCCTTTCCTCCTGTTCCGCTAATTCCCAGGTTTTTGCAAAAAGCCAAATGTCTGGACAGGACCATAATACTGATAGCACCATTCTGGCCTCGTCAAATCTGGTTTCCCTTCCTTCAATCCCATCAAGTGGAGGAACCATGGATTCTGGACCCGGAACCAGATCTGTTGACACACTCGTCGGGAGTTCCTCACACCTCCCTCAAGTCCCTCAAACTGACAGCTTGGCTGCTCCGCTTCCCATCTTAGCCAGGTCGGAGTTACTATCTCCTGCAGTACAACAAATTATTGTATCTTCTCACAAACCATCTACAAGAAAACTATACATTAGCAAATGGAAGCATTTTGTGCACTGGGCCTCCAAACAAGGTGTAGATCCATTCGGGGCCCCAGTACACCAGATACTAGATTTCCTTTCCTCTCTTTTTCAAGAAGGAGCATCAACATCCACTATAAGAGTTCAACTGGCCGCTATATCCAATTTTCATACTGGCTGTAAGGATGGTTCTCTTATGTCTCACAGGCATTGTAAAGCCTTCATGAAAGGTACTTTTCATCTCCGTCCTCCTTTTCGTAATCCAATAGCACCTTGGAATCTTAATCTCATGCTGTCACAACTCAAGTTACCCCCTTTTGAACCAGCAACCACAACTTCGTTAAAATTGCTTTCGTGGAAAACACACTTTCTGGTTGCCATCACTTCATCCAGAAGAGTTTCAGAGTTACAGGCTTTATCTATCCGACCCCCGTACATGATCTTTCATCCGGATAGAGTAACTTTGCGCACCAATCCATCTTTTCTTCCGAAGATTTGTTCGATTCAGAATATCAACCAATCTATTGAACTGCCTACCTTCTTTAAAAATCATTCCAATAAGCTGGAATACACATTGCATAAGTTAGACGTTCACAGACAACTAAGATTTTACTTACATAGAACAAAAGAATACAGAAAGTCGGATCAACTTTTTGTATCATATGCGGACCAAAGAAAAGGACAGGCAGTAACGAAGGTTACCTTATCCAAATGGCTCTCAGATTGCATAAAATTCGTATATGCTGAATCCAAACAACAACTTCCTTTCAAACCCAGAGCTCATTCTACAAGGGCGATTGCTACTTCTTCAGCCCATACTGCTCGTTTGCCTTTAGATACCATTTGTGCAACGGCAACTTGGGCAAAACCACATACCTTTATCGCCCACTACAAGCTAGACAAGAACTCCAGGGACAGGGCGACGTTTGGTTCCATTGTACTCAGGAATGTTCTCCCTTGAGCCACCCGGGAAAAAAGGAGCTAGGGACGCTACCCGTGTGTAAGAACAAACGGCGAGATTGAACAATTTCACATTAAGAAGTTATGTCTTACCATAACGATCCATGTGAATTGTTCATCTCGCCTTTGTTCTCACATTCCCCCCCTCCATCCCCCGTCCTACGGTCTGGGAGAACGGTTTTTTGATTAGATTCCTTTTCAGCCTTTTCTAGGTATGGTTGACATATTATTAACATCAATAATGGCATCTTTTGTCCTCTACCTGGCAGTAGGGTTTTTAGACATGTTTCTAGAGGGATTTTTCTGGTATAGCAAACTAGCTCTGAGGGTTAACACCGGAGGATCATGGGATATTACTGTGCCTCGAGCTTTCTCGAAGATGCGAGCTAGTGATGCGGCTGACTCGGAGCCGAGGATCGGCTCCGAACCCGTGTGTAAGAACAAAGGCGAGATGAACAATTCACATGGATCGTTATGGTAAGACATAACTTCTTATTCTCCTGTAGTGAGAAGAATGGAAAGACTTTGCTGTTGGAATCTGTCTGTTTTTCTACCCCAGAAAGACCATTCTCCAGGAACCAGCATGGTGGTAAAAAATTGTGGTTCAAAAAGTCTCAAGATCCTTTTCAGGAATCACAGTTATATTTTTTCCCTCAGACGCAGAGAGGGAAATAACTATAATGGTAGACACCACCCTCAGGGCAGAGGAGGTCCGCAAAATCAAGGATCACAAGATTTCTTCTCGGACAGGTCCTTTCAGCACTCCTGAGAGATTGCACAACTGTCCCTCTCTGGAGGTAGTCAGGGGGTGCTTATCCTTGCAACCAGATTTATGGTTAGCCATAACAAATGATTGTTTGCTGCAAAGGTTCATGTCCAGAGGATGCTCCATCACATTTTTCCAAAAACAAAATCAAGGAAAACTTTCCCCAATGTTCCATCCATTCAGAGGGAGGAAGCAGAGTTACAAATTGCAAGATTGCTAGAAAAAAAGTCATCTAGGAGGTCTCATCAAACCAAGTCGGATCTGGAATTTTTGTAGTGCCAAAGAAGACACTGGACCTAAGGCCAATCTTGGACTTAACCCTACTAAACGAATCAGTAGATAATATGATAATGTAAAGAAGCAAGACGAGGTGCTTGGATTCTTCTCAGGAATTACAGACAGAAGATAGGGACTTTGATGAAAGGGAAGTGTAACAAGATCTCCAGTGGATGATGTCTCCTTTGGAGACATCTTTGAAGTCCTGTGCCAAACAGGTGGTTGGTCTACCCAAAGCCCTTCCTCAGATTAGTCTGTGTTTTTGGAGGCCTTTGGTTCTGGCCAGTCTACCTCTTGCGTGTCCTGCCCTGTGGATGGCCTTATCGACTTTGTCCACCATGGGGCTTGGAAGGAGCCAGACATTGTGGATCCCATTCCAAAGAGAGATGATAATATCCTTAGTGCCCTGTCCGATAGGTAGCACTGGAGCAAAGGTTCTCTGTTAGGTGCCATGGTTTTTGCTGCAGCCAGTAAAATGGAGCTGGCCGAAAACAGCTTCTCTGTCCATCCCCCTAACAGGGAGTCTAGGGCTTTGGACAGATTTGGAAAGCAGGTGTATGTTTCAGTGACTTTCACATTGCGATTGCTGAATTACCTAGCACACTTCACCACACTACAGAGGGACTTAAGGAACTCTCTATCTCTGCCCCAGGGTTCATGTCTGCAGAGGATCAGAAAACATTTTCCTCCAGTTTGGTCACCTTACAGTCAACCTCTAATGCATCCATGAGGCTAATATCACATTCTGCAGAGGGTACCTCAAGGGCTGCCAGTTCAGGCATTGCTATAGGCATCATGCCTGGATGTGGCTCTGCAACTTCATGGAACCTTTCAAGGTGTCCTTCATCAATGTCCCTTTTGATGGATTGTTGTTGTTTGGCCCCACTGTTAAAGGGACATTCTCCTGTAGTGAGAAGAATGGAAAGACTTTGCTGTTGGAATCTGTCTGTTTTTCTACCCCAGAAAGACCATTCTCCAGGAATCAGCATGGTGGTAAAAAATTGTGGTTCAAAAAGTCTCAAGATCCTTTTCAGGAATCACAGTGAGATTTTTTCCCCTCAGACGCAGAGAGGGAAATAACTATAATGGTAGACGCCACCCTCAGGGCAGAGGAAGTCCGCAAAATCAAGGATCACAAGATTTCTTCTCGGACAGGTCCTTTCAGTACTTCTGAGAGATTGCACAACTGTCCCTCTCTGGAGGTAGTCAGGGGGTGCTTATCCTTGCAACCAGATTTATGGTTAGCCATCACAAATGATTGTTTGGTGCAAATGTTCATGTCCAGAGGATGCTCCATCCCATTTTTTCAAAAAATAAAATCAAGGAAAACTTTCCATAATGTTCCATTCAGTCAGATGGAGGAAGCAGAGTTACAATTTGCAAGGTTGCTAGAAAAAAAAGTCATCTAGGCGGTCTCACCAAACCAAGTCGGATCTGGAATTTACTCAAGGTTCTTTGTAGTGCCAAAGAAGACACTGGACCTAAGGCCAATCTTGGACTTAACCCTACTAAACAAATCAGTAGATAATGTGAAGGTCCAGATGGTCACGGTTCATTCCATTCTACCTCTGTTACAAAAAGTTGACTAGATGTGCTCCAGATACCTTCAGGACGCATACTATCACATCAAAATTAACAGGTGCTCCAGAAAAATTCTCCACTTCTGGCTGGGCGACAGTCATTATCAGTTCAGAGTACTAACCTTAGGTCTCACTACAGCCCCCAGGGTGTTTACCAAATGCATGGCAGTAGTAGCAGCTCACTTGAGACAGCATGGATTCAACATGTTTCCTTATCTAGATAACTGGGTGCTGACTGCACCAACCACACACCTACTATTACAAGCCAGGGACCAAAAGTTAGTCCCTACCTTGTGCATCACAATCAACATACAGAAATCTCAGCTACAACCCATACAGTTGATAGACTTTACAGGAGCTCATCTAGACACAGCCAATAGTCTAGCCAATGTGACTCCACACAAGATTTACACTTTATGATCGCATATCAGACAGATTTTAGCCATTCCAATACCCCCAGCAAGCCTAGTCCTTGGAGCATTAGGTTCGATGGCTGCCACAATAGCCTTGATTCCAACAGCATCCTTACACATGAGAGTACGTCAATGGACTCTGACGGTCCAATGGTCCTTAAACTTCTACCTGCTGAATCACCCTATCAGGTTATCCTGAGTATACAAAGACTCACTTCTGTGGTGGCTCCAATCAGAAGAAGTCAAGTAAGGATGACCCTTTGT
This sequence comes from Protopterus annectens, assembly GCF_019279795.1. NCBI lineage: Eukaryota > Metazoa > Chordata > Ceratodontiformes > Protopteridae > Protopterus > Protopterus annectens. Next base: position 1,334,674,706 of record NC_056732.1, read on the forward strand.
TCTTCTTCTCCCCAATGCCATATTAACCATGGACACATCCCAGCTTGAGGGGGGGGGGCATTACACAAGTTGTACAGTCCAAGACATGTGGTCGATACAAAAGACCAATTTGCATAACAATTTCCTAGAGATGAGAGCAATACTTCTAGTGTTGCAAGAATTTTAGAGCCTTGTACCTCTAGGAGCAATTGCAATACAGACAGAGAGTACATCTATGGTATGGTACATCAACAAACAGGGAGGAACCAGATCTTACCCCCTATGTCAAGAAGCTGTGAGAGTTTGGTAGTGGGAGACCTCTTCCAACCACTTCCTGATTGCAATGCACATTCCGGGGAAATCCATCATTCTGGTGGACAGGCTCAGCAGAGTTATTCTGATACCTCATGAGTGGTCTCTAAATCAATCAATGGCAAACATGATCTTCCTCAAGTGTGGTCAACCTTGCAATCTCTTTGACTCACCCTTCAACAAGTGCAGCAAGTTCTCTGCCCTGATCTCTCCTCAGGGACTATCATGGAGAGATGCTCTAGTCCATGTTTGGGACTCCGGTCTTCTTTATGCTTACCCCCCCAACCCCTCATATGCAAATCTCTTCAGCAAACTCAGAGATTGAACAGCAAACTGATCCTTAATGCTCCCTTCTGGCCTCAACAGACTTTCTTTGGTCTGACTTAGTATGTTCTCCATGGATGTTGGAACCACATCCAGATCTTCCGTCCCATCCATCAGGGCAGATTCACCCAGATCTTCCAGGACTGAAACTGGCCAAATGGTTTCTCCAATTCCAATGATGGCTAGAGATACCAGGCTTTCTTCTCTAGTTCAAAGGATTTTAATATCCTCATATAAAGACTCTACTAGAAAGATTTATAAAAGTAAATGGAAAAGATTTTCTACACGGGCTCACCAGAAAACATATGGATCCTTCTACAGCTCCTGTCCCTATAGTTTTGGATTTTCTTGCTTCAATTTTCCAAATGAGGCAAGTTTTTCTACTATAAAGTGCAACTAGCAGCCGTCTCAAATTATCACACTGGGGAAAAACTCCTCTTCTCTGGCTTCATCTAAACTAGACCTTTCCCAGGGGTACCTTTTTACTTAGATCCCCTATAAAGGGCCCCACTCCTCCTTGGGACTTAACCATGATGTTACAGGCTCATGTTCTACCTCCTTTCGAACCTTCAGCCAAGACAAACTTGAAATTTCTGTCCTGGAAAACTGCATTTTTAGTGACTATCACATCGGCTAAAAGGGTAACTGAATTACAAGCTTTAACAGTCACACCTCCCTATTTGATTTTTCATAAAGATAGAGTAACCTTGCATACCAACCTTTCCTTTTTGCCTAAAGTTGCCTCTGAAAACAATATCAATCAGGTCATTAACCTGCCAGTTTTCTTTCCCAATATACACTATTCACTTGCTAGACACTCCTAGACAGCTGTGCTTCTATATGGATAGAAGAAAATCTTTCAGAAAAACTGATCAGCTTTTTGTCTTCTTCTCCAATGTTAGAAAAGGAAGGCCAGTGTCCAAACTGACTTTGTCTAAATGGATCACAGACTGCATTTCTTATGTGTACTCTGCTAAAGTAATACCTTTACGTAATCATGCTAAAGCTCATTCTACTAGGTCTAGGTCTACATCTCAAGCCTTCTGGCCCAGAGGTCCGATAGAGGACATCTGTACAGCTGCTACTTGGTCAAATTCCCATACCTTTGTCACACATTACAAGTTAGATATTGTGTCTAGAAGTAGGTCTGCTTTTGGCTCTGCAGTGCTTCAGAATATCCTTCCACGAGGGGCACCTGGGGTCATTATAGCTTGGGACTCTGTCCCACAGGTTGAGGAATGAATGAAAATGACAATATCAGAAAAAGAAGTTATGTACTTACCATAATGTTCCATCTGTATTGTCCATTTTCCTTTTTCCTTAACCTTCCCCCCTTCCACCAGGGGGGAAGGCTAAGCAGGTCCTCTGTACTACTTCACAAGTGATCCCTCAACAACAAAGTGCCCCTTCTGGGAAGATATGCGAAGGTGTTCTAGGAATGGCTGTTCCTTTTGAGCTCCTGGTTCTATCTGCTCTTTATCTTTTGATAGTTCTCTATCCATCCCTTACGTATTTGCTTAAATAGCTGCAGCGAACTCGATTTGAGGTAATTTGGAGGACAGGGGCAGTGTGGGTAAGGGAGGAGCTTGAGAGTTGGATCCTGAGCTATAATAAAGCAGACAACTCGGATTTGAGGTTCGGATCAGAATCCACAGTTGAAGAATGAAAATGGGCAACACAGATGGAATGTTACTGTAAGTACATAACGTCTTTTTCATATAGTGAGATTTCACATGAGGATTCTTCAATGGATGCTAGCAACTCAATGAAGGATTCTTTATCAACACATGTCAGTCCAAATAAAAATCTCTCAGGCATGCAAAAGGTATCTTTGGTGGTGGATTTGAGCAGATCAAGTTCTTCAAGGCCATCTTTTCATTCTCCCTCAATCCAAGGCCATACTGACCATAGACACATCCCAGAATGGGTAGGGGTGCACTTCCTGGGGAAAACAGTCCAAGGCATATGGTCCCCCGAAGAGGCCATCAACTTCCTAGAAATGAGAGCAGTGCCCTTAGCATTGCAGGCATTCCAAGACATTCTCCCTTCAGGGATGATAGCAATTTAAATGGACAATATGTTGGTAGTCTGGTACATAAACAAACAAGGAGGAACCAGAGCTTACCCCTTGTCCTGAGAAGCACTCAGAATGTAGCAATGGGTGATCTCTTCCAACTGCTTTCTGACAGCAATGCACATCCCAGGGAAGCCCAACATGACAGCTGACAAGCTGAGCAGGTCCTCTGTACTACCTCACAAGTGATCCCTCAACAACAAAGTGGCAGAAATGATTTTCATCAATAGGGCCAGCTTTGCTGCAATTTTAGCTTCTTTGCCCTCATCCCCCCAACTGTGGGATCACCAAGGGATGCTCTACTTCATGACTGGCCTCCTGGTCTTCTCTATGCTTATCACCCTACTACCTTGATCCCCAAATGTTTGCAGAAAGCTGCCACTTTGAAAAGCATAGTCATCCACATTGCACCTTACTGGCCTCAACAGATTTGGTTCCCTTTCATTGGCCTCATCTAGCCTACCAACCTTGGAATGTGGATCCAATTCCAAACCTCCCATCTTACCCGATGGGAATGATTCATCTGAATATCTCAAACCTAAAGCTGACATAATGGTTTCTCCATTTCCTTTCATAGCCAGACAACCTATGCTCTCTTCCCCTGTCCATCATATACTTTTACCTTCCCATAAAGCTTCTAGGAGAAAAATGTGAAAAAGTAAATGGAAGAAGTTTGTTTTTTTTGGGTGCATCACAAACATATTGACCCTTTTTGAGTCCCTGTATAGAGTATCCTTGAATTTTTGGCAACAATTTTTAACAAAGAAGCTAGCTCCTCAACCATTAGAGTTCAGTTGGCAGCAATCTCTAACTTCCATACTGGATTTGAGAACTCTTTCCTGGCTTCATCTAGCCTTTGTAAGGCCTTCTTGAGGGGCACTCTTCTGCTGTGACCACCTTGTAAAGACCCTATTACACTATGGGACTTGAACTTAATACTGCAGGCCTTAACTCATTCCCCCTTTGAACCAGCAGCAAAATGTGAAGTTAAATTTCTGACCTGGAAAACTATCTTTCTAGTGGCCATTACCTCTGCTTGAAGAATTTCTGAACTTCAAGCACTGCCTTCCAACCCTCCTTACTTGATTTATCAAAATGATACAGTAACATTATGGACAAACCCTTCTTTTCTTCATAAGATGGTGTCAGAATCCAACTTCAGCCACTCTATTAATCTGCCTGTATTCTTTCCAAAATTTGAAAACAAAGGAAAATATATGCTGCACTTGTTAGATGTTCATAGACAGTTACATTTCTACTTATATAGGACAAAAGAATTTCAAAAATCTGTTCAACTATTTGTCTCCTCTACGGATGCCAAATTAGGTAAGTCAGTTTCAAAAGTAACTTTGGCAAGATGATTACCGACTGTATATCTTTGGCCTAAAATAAATTGGGCATTTCATTATCAAAATCTTTAAGCGCCAGACACTCCATGGAAGGTATACGTGCAGCCACAACTTGGGCTAATTCTCATACTTTTATTACTCATTACAAACTAGATTTGATTTTTATGGGAAAAGCAGCCTTTGGCTGAACTGTGCTCAGAAATATCCTTCCTTAGAGTCCACCTGGGATTTCGGGTAGACGGGGACTCTGCCCCAACTGTTGAGGAATGAATGAAAATTTACATCAAATAAAGAAGTTATGTACTTAACATAACGTTCCATTTGTGTTATCCATTTTCATTCTTCCTCAACTCCCCACTCACCAACCCCCAACCATTCAACAATGATTTCTACAAGAACAAGAGTTTTTAAGGACTCCTCTCATCCTTTCTTTGACCTCCAGATAATGGCCTGCCATAACTAGAAATTGATAGTTATATTTCTTACTTATTTTAATCTAGCAAACAAGATCAGAGGTATATTAGCGGTTGGTGCATCATGGTTAAGAGAGAAGCTTGAGAGCTTTATGGTCACCACGAGCTATAGTAACGGCAGAGTTGGATCAGAGGATAGGATCTGAGTCTAACTGCTGAGGCAGAATGAAAATGGACAACACAGATGGAATGTTATGGTGAGTATATAAGTTATTTTTTTGGTTACCTGAGAAACAGAAACTATTAAGGAATTTAGAAATGCTTTAACTTCTGAAGTAGGAAGGTTAACAGTTAACTTTCTCATGTTCTCAAAAGAAGCCAGTAACCATTTTAACATATGAGCAGGGCAGTTTACAATTCTGAAAGTTAATGCAGCAGAAGAATAAACTATCTCCCAAAATCTGTCAAAAGCTTTCTTATCCTTGTCAGAATGAATGGGGTTAACATTTACAATATGTTTAGCAGTAGAGGATTTTGAAAAGGAAATAACTGCAGAATCTGATTTGGGATTAGAAAATGGATATTTATGCGTCTGGAGGTATTTTATATAACTACCAGACTTTTTAGAGGAAGGAGGTTAACTGTCAGGCACACTGCAAGCGGTTAAGAAAACATCCTCTAATGCTGGTAAAACTGGCAGATGAAAGTCCAATAGTAACAAATCATAATACTTCTGCTGTGAGACTGGGATTTCATTTTGTTCCCAGTGAAATAACTATTTCATTTTATTTATAGTTTTAGAAAAAGATAAATGTACTGGAGGGAAATCTGAAAAAAAAAAAAAATAACATTTTTTGGAATTAGAAACCCCAGCTTGAGGAGAATTCACTGAAGAAATACATTCTCCTTCTGATCCCGGTTCTTCTGACTGGGAATCAGTGGCAGAATGACAGGGAAGTCTTTTTCTTCTACAACTCAGTGAAGGAACTGGATTTAAAATATTAAAGGCCTGAAATAAACTTTAGCAAACCCCAGCAAATTCTGTCCATAGTGAGAGAAACAAGAAAAGACATATGCTTAACATGTTTTTTTTCTTTCCTAGGAGTCCCTCTAGTAAGGGATCGACACATGGCAGGGGCACTTACCTGGGAATTCGGCACCTTAGTCGGTCTATCTGCTCCCCCCTCAGAGACAAATGAATGGTTCCTCCTTCCCCAGACAGGATAACTCAACAGCTGCATAGGATATGTCTGTCGGTTTTAAGTGGCTTTCCGAGTACACCAGCTGTACTGAGAAATAATGACGAGTGGCCTGAGAATCCAGGTCTGGCTACAAAAGAGTCACTCATTGGTGGCTGAGGCAGTACGGAAGCCTGATACTTAAAAACTCCAGAGAAATTTTCTTCTTTTTGTGGACTGGAAGAGAAGAGCCACAGAGCCAAGTGCTTCATGGCAAATAAGGGAAAGGAGCCTGAGTGAGTCAGTAAACTTCCTGACAGAAAAATCAAAGTTTTGAGGTAAAAATTCCAAAGACAGCCCTCCCAAACCAAAAATTCCAGCCCCTGGCAGCAATTTCCACACAGAAATGTAGAAATAAACACAATAAACTGATTTTAGCACAGTTTTTTCACAGAAGTAGTCAATAAGGAAAACTCCCCTCACATCCAGTAACAAAAATATAATTATCTAAAGAAAAGTTTGTTTTTTGTTGAAAGAAAATGATGAATGTATGGTTTTCCCTAGAAAGGAACTTATCTGCTCAGCCTTAAGGGAGCGCTAGCCAACCATCAGGTTCCATAAAGCCAGCATGAAAAGCATCCTTTGGCAGCAGGAAAGCTCTGAAGCTTTTAGTGCTTTAATCACTGCTTTTGTGCAGCACTCTTTGAGCCTCACAGTGATTATGGTGCATGGAAAGTGCCCTGAAGCTATGGAGACATAAATTCTTGGCATAACATAACCTCCCAAAAGCTTAGACTACTGAAAAACTGTTAATCTTATTGGTGTTGGAACTGCAATATCAACGTCCCTAAAACTGCTGGCAAAACATTCAGTGTATGTGGCATACAATATACATATATCAAATATGGACTGTTGATGCATAGCAGGGATGTTACATGGATGGAATATGTACAATATGCCAAGCGAGGAATAGAATTACCTGCACTCTATCTATATAAATAAAATACTAGTGTATTATATGTCACACATTGAGTACTAGGTGGGTTGAATCAAAGTGATCTTTGTTACTGTCAACAAAATACGTGACAGTATTAAGGTTATGACTTTTTCATATACAAATACTTTAACTATTCTAGGAAATCCCTAACACTTTCTTACTTATCTAACAGTATTCTGAAAATACTTGATAAAACCAAAATAATCACCCATGTCTCCTATAACCTTTCTAGACTACTACAAAGTGGAGATGTTGAATAAAACCCTGATCCATCCAGCAATACTGTCCACAATCAGCAAAATTCAGTCAAACACACAATAAATCTGACCTTCTAGAACCATTCCATCAACAATATCACACCAACTTTCTTAGATTAAAAGAAAAATGGTCAAAACTGACAGCACCTTTCAACACTCACAACTTCTGTACTAGATGTCAAAGGACCTACAAATGGTAAAGGATCATTAAATCTATCCTCATACACCTACCCTAAGAGGGTAGCAACCAAACTGAACTTGGAAAAACAAAAGTTATATACTCACCATAATGATATATCTGTGTTGTCCATTTTCATTCTTCCTCAACTGATGGCTCTCAGAAAGGAACAGTATTAATGCTGAGAAACCAGAAAAAAATATAAAAAAGGTTAAGGGAGGAAGGGTGATAGCGATCAGTTGAAAAAGCTAGAAAAACTCACAGTATGTGATGAAAAAAAAAGCTAGTTTGCACCCTGTAGCTCGAGAGCAGAAGATCTGCATCTGAACAATATGGTAGCAAACAAGGTCTGGGGTATGTTAAGACAGTAGGGTATTATGGGTAAAGGAAGGAGTTCGAGAGAAAAAAAGATTGCTCAACTTTAGGTGATCTGAATATCAACTGGCTATCATAAAAACCAAAAACTAAGACAACAGTTAGCCTTTCACAGCCTTACACAGTTAGTTCATTAATCAACCCAAACTAACTCCTAAACTAAAAACAACTCCCTTCTTGATACAGTACTCACCAACATCCCCCACACTGCTCCAAATCTGTAACAATCCTATCAAACTTTATATGTGATTACTGTGCCATCATTACTTCCTGATCCTTTGAAACAAGAAATATCCTACCCAAATGTCCTTACAACTTCTCTGCTCCGTCAGCAGAAAACCAGACCTATGTAATCAACTTAACATAACTGACAGACACCCACTGCTTTGTCAAACGTCCAACCTCTCTGAAGTCCTTCAACATTTTAATGCAACTTTTATTTCCACAAAGAATCAAATCTTCCCTATCAGAAACCCTATCAGAAATAATAACCACTAAACAGGAAATAAATTCCAACCCTATAGATCTACTACAACATGAAACAGTTTGCGTTATGGATGACCTTTTCCTTCTCAGAGTAGGTCATATTTCACAAGAACCCCAAACATTGCAACAATTCCATTTCCAACAGTTCTGTGTCTGGTTTCACTCTCAGAAATTCCTTGCAAATTCAAAAAAAAAAAGAAAAAAAAAAATCTGTGTTATTAAACACTTCTCAAAAACTCAAACTCCACTCCTTTTTATCAATCTACCTGACCCCCTGACACCATAAAAATTCTATAAGAGTACTTACGAATAAACCCAGAACCACATCTTCACTCATCACACTGAATCCACAACCTGCAGTGCTCTTGCTTAAAATATATATCTGAAGTAGGCAGACTTCATTCGTCTGCAACCTGTGGGTATCGGATCCGATCTCGGATCCGAGCCGGCAATTCAAAAGCTTAGGCTCCGAGCTCCTAGCTCCTCCCTCTTACCCATAACCCCTTGCCAAGCCCTGACTGACCTCAGATTTCGTTTGCCGCTTTTCAAGAAGCAACGGAATTCTAGAGCTCCTGGCGTGGTTTTGAGATAAGTGTAGTTTTCTGACAGGAAAATTTTTCAAATTCTCTATTTTTGTTATAAATATAGTTAGAGTTGTGTGTGGTTAAGGCTTTCCTCCCTTTAGTTAATTTTTCTCGGGTTTTCGTAGTTTGTTTGTGTGTGTGTGTGTTTAGGCCTTAGGTGTAATGTCTGAAGCCCCTAAGGCTGTCTTTTCGAAATGTACCGAGTGTGGCCATAAGCTGTCCCCAGCAGATGGCCACACTCGGTGCGTTAAATGCTTGGGGGTTGAACACCTGTCTTCTGGTTGACCATTTGTGCAGGGTTCAACCCCCGGGCTTTAAGGGAACGGAGGTCGAAGTTGGTGCTGGCGGGTCTTTTACCCCCAGATACTGCTTCGGCCTCTGCCCCCTCCAGTCAGCAACTTGTTGCTGTGAGTTCTCCCCCTCCGGCTGGGACTCAACCTCCCTTAAAGTTGCCGGAGGGGAAGGATTCTTCTAGGGAGAGACAGAAGGAGAGGCACAGGGAGAAGCACCACAAGAGGAGAGCCGAAGCTTCCAGCTCGGCTCCTCCATCTATGCGGGCTTCCCCTGTGCCTTCTAGCTTTCCTCCTCCTCGGCTCCACTCCCCTCGGTTCTCTCCTGGACCCGAGGAGGAGGAGGCTAGCCCTTCCAGGAGGTCACCGAGACGGCTCTCTAGGTCCGCCGGTGGCCTCCTCTAGATCGACCTTTTCTATGAGCTGAAGCTGATATGGACGGATGATGAGGAAATTCATCCAGGCCCAAATGCAAATGGGAGTGCTCCTAGCCCCCAACCGGGAGGGCTTGACCCTTTTCGCCCCCTTAGCTCCTTCTCCGACCCATACCACGGGTTCGGAGCTTTCGGCGCCGTGCAGATTTGGATCCGGGGGTGGGTCGGATCCGATTGGTCGGCGCACCTCGGATCCGTCCCATCCCTTGAGTGCTTGGTGCCGGACCCGACCTCTCGGAGCCGAGGGCCGAGCCTCGGATCCGAGGGAGCTGGTGTGTCTTCGGCTCCGTCCAGGTCGGAGCACACTGGTCTCTCGGATCTGACGGTTTTGGCTCCGACTCCGATCCGTACGTCGGATCCGAGTGGGGGTCGGCTCTCGGGGCTTAGAGAAGCTGGCTCCCCCTCGGCTTTCAACGTTATGGAAAGGGCACTGTCGAGGACATCCGGACCCCCGGTCCCTGCCACGGCTCCATCCCGCACTCCATTGCAGTTGGGCCAGGCCCCCACCAGCCAGTCCCAGGGACAGCCCGCCTCGATGTCCCAAGTGGTTCCCTTGGAACATCCATCTGCTGAAGAGTACTCCTTGGACAGCCCCCCCGATGAAGTACCTCGGAAGCGCAAGTGCAAGAGGAGGCACATGGACTCCCCTGAGTCCGTCACTGAAGACACGGACTTGGATGAAGGGAAGGCTCCCTAGGCCACCCCCTGAGGACGTCTCATTTGGAGACATCATGGAGATGTTAAGGATCAGGGGGGGTGGTCTGCCCCCAAGGCTTCTTCGGACGAGTCTGTGTTCTTGGAGGCATTCGAGGGCCCTTCTACCTCTTGGGTGTCCCTCCTGCTGACCCCTGGTAGATCTTATATCTATCAGGGCGTGGAAGGATCCGGACACCATTGAGCCTATCCTAAGCGCCCGGACCGCATTCTTTCTCCTCCATCAGATCGCACCCACTGGAGTAAGGGTCCCCCAGTAGATGCCATGATGATGGCTGCAGCCACGAAGAGGGAATTGGCCCAGGAGAGTCCCTCCGTCCATCCTCCGGGCAAGGAGTCCCATTCGATGGATCGCATTGGGAAGCGAGTGTTTAGTTCAGCGACCTTCTCCTTGAGAGCGCTGAACTACATGGCACATGTCATTAGGATGCAGCGAGATCTGATTAAAGAATACGCTGCATCTCCCCGGAGTCCATCTCGAGTGAGGATAAACAGGTTTACTCCACCCGAATGGCCACTCTCAGATCTGTATCCAATACATCTATGCGGCTGCTGTCTCATGCTACTGAGGGAGCCGCTAGAGCCAGCGGAGCAGGCCTTGTCATGAGGCGACAGGCCTGGCTCCGCCATTGTGATTTTGCTGAGCCCTTCAAGGCGACCTTCGCGAATGCCCCTTTCGATGGTTCTGCCTTGTTTGGCAAGACTGTTCGCGAGACATTAGTCCAGAGCGAAAAGGACGGGAAGACGCTGTCTGCCGTCGGAGTCCGCTTCTCAGCTCCCCAGAGGTCCTTCTCTAAGAACCAAAAGGGACAGAAGAAGATGTGGTTCCGGAAGTCGCAGCAGTCCCAACCTGCTCCGGATAACCAGTCCTTCCGTGGCAGAGGAGGACGGGGAGGTCGTCGTGCCAGAGGCAGGGGGGCTCCTGGCAATTTTGGGTCCAGAGAACCCTTCTCTGAGAGACCCACGCAGCAGCCCTGAAGGGTTGCCCGGCTGTCCGTCTCTGGAGGCAGTCGGGGGGTGGTTTTCGATGCACCTGACTTCTTGGGAGTCCATAACAACAGACAGTTGGGTGCTTCGACTTATATCCAGAGGATATTCAATACCCCTAATCAAGATTCCCAAATCTCGCAGCCTCCCAGATGTTCCACCCGACCAAAGGGAGGCGGCAGCTCTCGAAATCGAGCAGCTACTAGAAAAAAGAGCCATCCAGCGCGTCCCCCCAGATCAAGCCGGATTAGGGTTTTACTCCAGGTTCTTTTTGGTGCCAAAGAAGATGGGGGACTTAAGACCAATTTTAGACCTTTCCCTGTTGAACCTGTCAGTAACCAAGCAAAGTTCGGATGGTCACCCTGCAATCTATACTCCCTTTTGAGGGAGAACGACTGGATGTGTTCCATAGACCTCAAGGATGCGTACTACCACATTCGGATGGACAGACGATCCAGGAGGTTTCTTCGCTTCGGCTGGGAGCCAGTCATTATCAGTTCAGGGTCCTCCCTTTGGTCTCACCTCAGCCCCAGGGTGTTTACCAAGGTGTTAGCGGTGGTAGCGGCCCACCTGAGGCTCCAGGGATTACAGGTCTTTCCGTACCTGGACGACTGGCTCCTGACGGCATCATCAAGGCATCTTCTGTGCTCAGCCAGGGATTACTTCCTTCAACTAGCACCAAGGCTGGGCATCACGATCAACTGGGAGAAATCTTTTCTGAATCCAACTCAAATTATAGATTTCATAGGAGGAAGACTAGACACCAGATCAATGCGAGCCTTCCTCACCCCAGACCGTATCGTCAGCCTGAGGTGTCATGTGACAGCAATCCTTCAACCTTCACCAACTGCAGCTTCGGGTCCTGAGGGCCCTAGGTTCTATGGCGGCAGCTATCCCGCTTCTAATTCATGCCCGTTTACGCATGCGGGTTCTTCAATGGACCCTTCAAGTTCAGTGGTCTCCTCTTTGTTCGTCTCTAAACGCTCCGATTGCGGTCAGCAGAGCGTGCAGGGACTCCCTTCTGTGGTGGCTTCTTTCTCCGGAGCCCCTAGCAGGAAGACCCTTTTGCGCTGCATTTCCCCGAGCCACAGTGACCACGGACGCTTCTTGCCTCGGGTGGGGGGGGCATTCTGCGGGAAAGATTGTCCAAGGCACGTGGAATCCCACAGAGACGTCATTGCATATAAATGTCCTGGAAATGAGGGCGGTGCTCCTAGCGTTGCAAGCACTTCACCACATTCTTCCTACAGGGACTATTGCGATTCAGACAGACAATATGTCCGTATTCTGGTATATCAACAAGCAGGGAGGAACCAGGTCTTACCCCCTTTGTCGAGAGGCCATGAGAGTCTGGGAATGGGCAATTTCCACCAAACGCTTTCTGATAGCAACGCACATTCCGGGAAAGTCCAACATCCTTGCGGACAAGCTCAGTCGCACCATCCTTTCTCCACACGAGTGGTCCCTCAATCTTCAAGTAGCGAAGAAGATTTTTGCCGTTTGGGGGCAACCCTGTTGCGATCTTTTTGCTTCTCCCTCAAACGCCAAATGCGACAATTTCTTCGCTCTGCTTCGCCCACCAGGGAGTTCGAGGATGCTCTGGTGCATGCTTGGCCTCCCGGTCTCCTTTATGCCTACCCTCCACTTCCTCTGATGCAGAGGTTTCTGCAGAAAGCCAACAGTTTGGGGAGCAGAATGATTCTCATTGCCCCATTCTGGCCTCGACAACCTTGGTTCCCCTCGTATGGTCTCACAAAATCAATCCACCATGGATTCTGGATCCAATTCGGATCTCATCTCTCACCCTCTGGGAATGCCAGTTCCCAATCTGCGAACCCTGAAGTTGACAGCTTGGCTGCTCCAATTCCAACCTTAATTAGGACTCCCAGTATCTCTTCACCGGTCAAAGCCATTTTGGTGGCTGCTCATAAACCTTCCACCAGACAGGTTTATCGGAGTAAATGGAAGAGGTTCTCTATATGGGCAGGACAGAGAACTGTGGATCCTTTTTCAGCACCTATCTCGGCGGTGCTAGATTTTCTAACAGACCTCTTTCATCAAGGGGCCAGTTCTTCCACGATTAAGGTACAATTGGCGGCTATCTCGCATTATCACATTGGACAGGACACAGCTCCCCTTATGACAGCGAAATTATGCAAAACCTTTCTCAAAGGAGTTTTTTTGTTAAGGCCTCCAGTCAAGGAGGTTGTACCGCCTTGGGACTTGTCTTTAGTCCTGCAGGCCCTTACTGCTCCTCCCTTCGAGCCTGCAGCTTCTGCTGATTTAAAATTCCTTTCCTGGAAGACTGTCTTTCTGGTAGCTATCACTTCAGCCAGAAGGGTGTCTGAGCTTCAGGCTCTTTGTGTCAAACCGCCTTATCTTTCTTTCTTCCCTGATAGGGTGTGCCTCAGGACCAATCCATCTTTTCTTCGAAGGTCTCTTCTGAATCCAATATTAACCAGTCAATCAATTTGCCTGTCTTTTTCCCAAGTATTCAAACAAAGGGGAATACAAATTGCATTCATTGGATGTTCATAGACAATTACGTTTTTATATTAACAGGACAGCTGGCCACAGGAAATCAGATCAGCTGTTCGTCTCCTTTGCTAAATTTGCTCTGGGTAAAGCAGTGTCTAAAGTCACTCTATCTAAATGGATTGCTAATTGCATTTTGCAGGCATATGACACTTCAGGCAGACCTGCTCCTCAGAGGGTTACGGCTCATTCTACTAGGGCAGTTTCTCGTCAGCCGCCTTTAAGTCCCGTGTTTCGTTGGATGATATCTCTTGCGGCAGCTACTTGGGCCTCGCCTCATACTTTTATTTCTCATTACAAGGTGGATGTTGTTTCTAGAGGAAGAGCATCCTTTGGCTCAGCGGTGCTCCGGAACATCCTTCCATGACGGCCGCCCAAGATTCAGGTAGCTAGGGACTCTGTCCCACAGGTTGCAGGCGAATGAAGTCTGCCTACTTCAGATTTAGAAGTTATGTACTCACCATAACGTTCCATCTGAGTAGGTGACTTCATTCGATGTAACCATCCTCCATCCCCCTGACCTTTATAGAGCGAGTATTTATGCTGTTTTAGTATACTGTGGTCAGTATTTGTGGCAAACTCAATCTGAGGTCAGTCAGGGCTTGGCAAGGGGTTATGGGTAAGAGGGAGGAGCTAGGAGCTCGGAGCCTAAGCTTTTGAATTGCCGGCTCGGATCCGAGATCGGATCCGATACCCACAGGTTGCATCCGAATGAAGTCACCTACTCAGATGGAACGTTATGGTGAGTACATAACTTCTAAATATACATACACACACACACACACACACATATATATATATATATATATATATATATATATATGGTTTACACTGAGATTTGCAAACTGCAGTCTATCGAGAGTGACAATGTCAACTTGCAGTCTTCAAAGAGGCAGTTGTGCGAACCCAAATAGATCAACTATACTACCTCACATGGGTAGTGTAGTTCGAGTATTTGGGTTCGTAATTTTGAGAGGAGATCGCAGTTCAGTGAGAAACATGGAATTAAACCATTTCTTCAATGTCAAAGACTTCAAACAACAAAGTGTACCTTGGTTGGATAAAGTGCTCACACACACTCTTAAACTTGAAATAATATATACCAAACAACGATGATGTGTGAGAGAGCACAGCAGATCAATGAACCAGAGTTTCTTGTTAGACAAAAAAGCTTTAATCCACGATAACCAAACAATGCTGCAGCTGATGAGCGCTTTCACTCACAAAATGAGTTTCTTCAGATCAAAGTGCTGCTTCCCATAGTGCTCATATATATACAATCAGCAGAAATCAATTAACTATTAATTAACAGTTAAAAATGTATGTCACATCATAAAATCACTGAAAGTCATACATACTTAAAAACTATGAATCAAGTCATCTAATTTCTATAAAATGCTCAAACAATTGTCAGACGAACATAAAATAAATATATACATATGTAATAGATGTTTAAAACATATACATGTACATCTATATACTTCTTAAAAAACTATGTGAACTAACATATCAATTAAACCACAACATATCAATAGGTACAAATATGTGCAATTAAAATACCAACATTTTGATTCATATAAGAACTTCTAAAACATATATGAAAGATACATAAAAAACACAGCGCCCTATACTATCTGTGTCTAATATTTATATTCCTTCTTTTTTTAAGAGCTGGTTTAATTGAAGCCCTCTCATTTAAACCGGACCCCCTGTCCGCCCTCAGTCTTGTAATCCATTTGCTTTCCCTGTCTTCTGTGTGGTTTCTTATGTCTCCACCTCTAATGCAAGGTTCAATTATTTCTAGTGCCCTGAACAGGAAAGTGTGTGTATTCCCTAACTCCACTATATGTTTACCCAATGCATTCTTTGTGTTACCTTTTCTCATATGATATGTGTGCTCACGTATCCTATCCTTCAGCTGGCGATTAGTTTTGCCCACATAAAATGCATTGCATACCTGGCAGACTGCCAGATATATAATATTCATGGTGGAACATGTTGCATCTACTTGGGTTTTAAATTGTATATTTGAATCAGGGTGTACAAATAGTGTACTGCTGTCAATGTAAACACACTGGTTGCATTGCCGACAGGCCTTCGTATAACACAACTTAGAACCTTCCTCATCCTTCTTAGAATAACATAGAAGTCTTTTCAAATTTAATTTGTTCCTGTACAAGAACTTGGGTTCATTCCCTACCACCTGCCTGATTCCATCGTCTGTACATAGTATAGACCAATGTTTACAAAATATATCCTTAAGAATTCTATTATCACTGGTGTAAGGTAGTGAAATCCTAACGACATTGTTAGCAGTTGGTACATCATTGTCTAACATAGGTCTAGGTCCATAGTATGGTGCTGCTCTGTTCTGCCTGAGCTCATGCATGTCCTCAAATTGCCTTACAATCTCTCTATCACTGTAACCCCTCTCCTTTAATCTCTCTTTCAAGTCATGTATGCCTCCTTCGAAGCCTGCCTCAGTGGCATTAAGCCTGGAGACACGCATACCTTGTCCTCTAATTATGTTAGCAAATATATGATTGGGATGCATGCTTGCTCTCAATAGCATGGTATTGCGATGGCATGGTTTACGAAACACCCCTGTATTCAACAATCCATTGTCCATCTTTTCAATAAACAAGTCTAAAAAGTCTAGTCTGTGTGTTGAATGACACATAGTGAACACTAAATAATTGGTCAAGCCATTGATCATCCTATGGAAATCATATAACGAATCAATATCTCCTCTCCATAACATAAACACATCGTCTACAAAACGTTTGTAGAATATACTAGAACGCTTGAATTCATTGGTCTTAAATAGCACTTCATTCTCCCAATATGCCAAAAACATATTGGCATAGCTGTTTGCACATGGCGTACCCATGGCTACCCCAGCTTGTTGTTTGTATATTGTCTTGTCAAACATAAAAACATTGTTCTCAAGTACAATGTTTAATAAATGTGTCAAAAGTTCTATCTGGCTTGGTGCAAATGTACTATTGTCCAGTAGATACTGTCTAACATATTTAATGCCCAAATCGTTGGGTAGTACTGTGAACAGTGATTGAATATCAAATGTGACCAATATCAATGCATCACTATTCATCCCATCTTTCATGCAATCATAAAGTTCAAGCAAAAATTGTTTCGAATCCCTCAATATAGTCGGGTTCATATTCAGTATAGGGCGTAGATGTTTTTCTATATATACAGATATATGTTCAGTGACCCAACCCTGTCCAGATACCACTGGTCTCATGGGTGGGTCACTGACATTTTTATGTATCTTTGGAAAGCCTTGTATGACAGGAATAAGCGGGTTAGAAATCGTGAGATAGTCAAACAACTCTTTATCAATAATCTTACCATTAAACATGTCAAGAAGCTCATTCCCTATCTCAAATATCATACTTCTCACTATAGAGAGATCAATCCCTAAATAGAACTGATCACTTAATAACTTCGTCATTGCTGAATAATAAAATGTGGTGTCCATCACCACAACCTGACCACCTTTGTCCGCTGGTCTGATTGTGATCACCTTATTAGATTGTAATTCTCGTAGACTAGTTCTCTCTCCCCTGCTGAGATTATCACTATGCCTAAACCTAGGCTTTCCGTAGAAGTACTTATGCAACTCATCTTCAGTCAATTTAAGGTAAGCCTCAACCAATGGGTGGTTCACCGGTACATAGCTACTTAATCTTTTAAAAGCTAAAGGTGCCTCACTATCATTAATCGTATCTGTGGTGTTGTTCTGAAACAATAACTTAAGCATTAGATTCCTACAAAACAATTTGGTGTCTAACACTGTATCCACAAGATTACTACTCCCACTAGGAATGAAACTTAAGCCTTTCTCTAATAAACTCACTTCAGATTGTGTTAATTCATATTTAGATATATTACAAACTAATGAATTAGCTTCCTTGGTGTTACCATTCATTGCAATTGGTCTATTCATTGTCCTATCTTGTTTCTCCACATCTTCTTGATGGTATGCTGTGGTTGAAAGTCCTCTGAGGCCTTTCTTTTTTGCCTCCCTCTGCTTAGGGACCTCCCTCTTCTTAGGCCCTTGTCCTTCCTTACAGGTAATGGAAAAGGAATCCCATCATGTACTGATCCCATTACATTGGGATTCCTATTGTTCACTTTAGGTCTCACTACCCTCTCATCTGGTAACAATGATTTGTTCATAATCTCCACCTGAGGATATAAATTCATTCGTGTTGGACTATTCAGTGATGTACCTTTTGTCTTCATTTTTGTTCTACTATTAACTGTGTCACCATCCACATGTACAATACTGATAACATCATCTGTGTCTATTGAATCACTCAATAGCCTGTCCGAGGTTACATTCAGTGATTCATTCAAAACAACACTATTGCTACTGCTTATGTTATTACTCGGAGCCCGTATATTCTCATGTACTACAGGGATACCTATCACATCAGTCTTAGGTTGCATACCTCGTTCAGTTGCACTGCTCCTATTATTAAAATCATTCGTTCTATCACTATTTACACCATTCCTCACTACATTCTCTTTCTGTACACAATCATTAATGTCCCTTTCACCAAACCTGGGCCATACAAAGACGTGACCCATTGAAAAATCCTTGTGGTCACGTCTTATTTTATTATGTTTCTGTTGGAGAAGCTTGCGTTCTAGCGCCGAAACGCCGTCCAGCAAGCTCTCAAACAGTGGTGTAACTAGGGCATCAGAATATAACGAAAAAATGTCCAACCTCTGCTGTTTGATACTTTCCGTCAGTTCGTCTTCTTCTGGCAGGAAATAATCCACTAACAACCGCATGTATTGCTTGCTGACATCTAAGTTAATCATTTGCCATTTCTTCAGCAGCTCGGGATGCTGATCCCCCTGATTTGGCATGTTGAACACCCGGAGACCTCTCGGCACTATTCTCTGTTCAAGGCAATAAAGGAAATGCATCCGTTGTGTTTGTAACCTTTTCAGGCGTCCGAAGTCTTTTTCCAGTTTGTCTAGTAAGCGTTGTAGTCTCTCCAAATCAGCCACAGGCGCGTTCTCCTCATCATTATGCAACGTGTTATTTAGTTGCCAGGATGCAACCTTAGAGCATTGCAGTTGCTGCTCAAATCTTTTCGTCAAAAGAGCTGATGAGCCCAGGTCTACACCCCGGGGCTCATAATCAAGCTCTATGTCAACATTGCTAGACTCTTTCTCCATAATTCGTATATGCACGATATATGCACGATATATTGGTAAACAAGATAGTTAGTAATATAAAAAAGTCAAATAAATCACGTTCGTTGGCTTGCCGGTCGATCCGCTTCCACCAGGGCACAAAAAACTAAATGACAAAGACTTCAAACAACAAAGTGTACCTTGGTTGGATAAAGTGCTCACACACACTCTTAAACTTGAAATAATATATACCAAACAACGATGATGTGTGAGAGAGCACAGCAGATCAATGAACCAGAGTTTCTTGTTAGACAAAAAAGCTTTAATCCACGATAACCAAACAATGCTGCAGCTGATGAGCGCTTTCACTCACAAAATGAGTTTCTTCAGATCAAAGTGCTGCTTCCCATAGTGCTCATATATATACAATCAGCAGAAATCAATTAACTATTAATTAACAAATAAAAATGTATGTCACATCATAAAATCACTGAAAGTCATACATACTTAAAAACTATGAATCAAGTCATCTAATTTCTGTAAAATGCTCAAGCAATTGTCAGACGAACATAAAATAAATATATACATATGTAATAGATGTTTAAAACATATACATGTACATCTATATACTTCTTAAAAAACTATGTAAACTAACATATCAATTAAACCACAACATATCAATAGGTACAAATATGTGCAATTAAAATACCAACATTTTGATTCATATAAGAACTTCTAAAACATATATGAAAGATACATAAAAAACACAGCGCCCTATACTATCTGTGTCTAATATTTATATTCCTTCTTTTTTTAAGAGCTGGTTTAATTGAAGCCCTCTCATTTAAACCGGACCCCCTGTCTGCCCTCAGTCTTGTAATCCATTTGCTTTCCCTGTCTTCTGTGTGGTTTCTTATGTCTCCACCTCTAATGCAAGGTTCAATTATTTCTAGTGCCCTGAACAGGAAAGTGTGTGTATTCCCTAACTCCACTATATGTTTACCCAATGCATTCTTTGTGTTACCTTTTCTCATATGATATGTGTGCTCACGTATCCTATCCTTCAGCTGGCGATTGGTTTTGCCCACATAAAATGCATTGCATACCTGGCAGACTGCCAGATATACAATATTCATGGTGGAACATGTTGCATCTACTTGGGTTTTAAATTGTATATTTGAATCAGGGTGTACAAATAGTGTACTGCTGTCAATGTAAACACACTGGTTGCATTGCCGACAGGCCTTCGGGATCGGATCCGATACCCACAGGTTGCATCCGAATGAAGTCACCTACTCAGATGGAACGTTATGGTGAGTACATAACTTCTAAATATACATACACACACACACACACACACACATATATATATATATATATATATATATATATATATATATATATATATATATATAGTTTACACTGAGATTTGCAAACTGCAGTCTATCGAGAGTGACAATGTCAACTTGCAGTCTTCAAAGAGGCAGTTGTGCGAACCCAAATAGATCAACTATACTACCTCACATGGGTAGTGTAGTTCGAGTATTTGGGTTCGTAATTTTGAGAGGAGATCGCAGTTCAGTGAGAAACATGGAATTAAACCATTTCTTCAATGTAGTGAGATCTCGGAGTTGGTATATATACTTTGTAGGGGGTTTGGGGGTGCAGGGGGGCATATCCACCCTGTAAAATAGTACAATCAATGTACCGTTGACTGTAGAGTGTAACACTATATTAATGTGCATAGCATGGGTGACTGGTCACCTCCTGCTATGTCGAATACATTGAACTACAGATGTCAATGTATTAATTTTCACCTTGGTTGCTGTTTCTAAATTCCGAATTCAGCATTTTGGGTTGACGCTCTGATGAACGGTCGACTGAAGCGAATTCGGAATTTCAACAGTAAACCTATATATATATATATATATATATATATAAATATACATACATATATATAAATATATGTGTGTGTGTGTGTGTGTGTACATATATATATATATATATATATATATATATATATATGTGTGTGTGTGTGTATAGATAGATATATAAATAGATGTATGCATACATATATATATATATATATATATATATATATATATATATATATATATATACATACACATATACATATATATATTCTGATTTGCTCTGTTTATTAACATTTGAGTCTAGTGTGTCAAAACGTTACAAGAGATCGTAAAGGAATATGTAGTTTTCTTCTCTTGTGTTTCAGTGATTGTCACTACTATCAATTTATAACTAGTGTCTTATAGTCTAATCTTCCTCCTATAATAATGTACTCTATTTAATGTAATAATTTGTGCTTGTAACTTAATATTCTTCTGTTCTTCACATGCTTTATTATACAAGTTTATTGTCTTTATTGTCTTAACTTCTGTATTAATATTTATTTTTACATGTACTTGGAGCTTTCCTCCCTGGGCCTCTGCTGAAAATGGGTTGCCCTGGACCCAGTCAGACATTTCCGGTAATCAAATGTCAAATAAAATAATTCTGTGGTGTCTGTGCCTCATTTAAGTGTTTAAATGCATATTACTTCATTTAGATCATAAGTTCATTCACTTCAATTTCTGTCTTGTCTGGTGCCATTATCTTATATTTATTGTCACATCAGTAGCAGTGTTGTAATTCTGCTGTAGGATCTATGACTATCCAACTGTTTATACTGTATTATTCTGTTTGATAAGATTTTTTTTGTATTATTTGCAAGGGGCACCAAAGTTACGGATGCTGAGCCCATAAGGAAGTCATCTACTTAATCAAACATCCTAGTCACTGTTGACTCCATTGTAAGGCATACAGATGTACCACTTACCAGCCTGAGCAAGGACAAAGTGATAGCTAGTTGATTGTCTGGTGCCAAGATTTGTCAAATCACTCGTTCAGTCAAGTTTTTGAGTAACAGGTACAGGTATGACTCTGTCTTTGTACATGTGCATGTCAATGACTTGAGACATACCGCCTGGATTATATGAAGAAAGACGTGAGGGAACTCTCTAATTATGTGTCCCAGGCAGGTATGAGCCCAGTTCTGAGAAGTCTGCTACCTTCTCCAAGAATGATGCTCAAATATGAGCAAAAATAACTGACTTGATAATATTTGGTTTAGTTTTTGGTGTCATTCCAAGGGGGTCCAATATTTGTCAACCCGACGGACCTCACTGCTTTGTCAGGGATGGTCTGCACCTATCTTCTCTATTTTTGTGTATACTGGCAAAGACATTCTTCACCTCTATAGAGCCTTCTTTAGGGGAGGTAAACCAGATAAACCTACCAACATAATGAAACAAGCAAAACAAAATCTGAAGGTGTTGCTGATCAATGCTAGGAACCTAAACAAGAAACTTCACTCTCTACAAGATTTCCTCACCCTGGAATATGTAGATGTCTATGTTGTGTCTAAGATATGGTTTAAAGCAGTGGAAAGCACACCTGCTTTAAGGGGCTATAATGCCTTCCATACCTTTGGACCACACACTGTACAGAAGGGGGGAGAAAGATGTTGGCATCTCACTCTTACACATATTGAGACTGATTAAGCATCTTGATGCTCTAGAGCTTCTTCATGTCCAAATCACAAACAGCAGGGTTCCTTAACATATAGTGCCTAGCTATGACCCAATAAAGCCACAACAGATGGAATCTCACAATATTAATTTCAAGTACATCTTCATAGGTGATTTTAACTACCCATCTATTGAAAGGGTAACTTATACCACTGTGTATGCACAACCACAGAGATTCATAGACATGTTCAACACAAATACCCTGGAACAAGTGGACTACCCACTGCTAGAAACAACATTTTGGGCCGTGTCCTTACCAATATGGGTGCATATTACACCATCTATTGCTATCATCATCCCTTGTTAGGTCTGACCATAAAGCTGTCTCATTGTTAATACAGCTGAAACCAGTGGCCCCCTCTGCTCATGGTACCTTTTGAAACTTCTGTAAGACAAACTATCTACTTCTAAGTGAAACTTTGTAAGCTTCAAATCCACACCAAACCCTGAAATTCTGCTGCTTATGCTGAATCATACAAAATCACATGGTACCAGCATGTAAACAACTGTAGAGATGCAGCGGTTTCCTGCAGAAACAAATACAGGGCAAACCCCAGAATCAAACCCCAGTGGTGGGACAATAACCCCTCCCACATCTATCCCACAAGAAATATCTGAAACTGACACCCCCCCTCAGCTATCCCACATGATTAAGTCCTACAAATGCTTTCAAAAGCTAAAAATACTGCATCTGTAGTTTCTGACAATATTCCCAAATGCATCCTGAATAGCATGAAGAATGACTTAGCCAATCTCTAACAAAACTGTACACAGGCTTTGAACCAAGCAAGTGGAAAACAACAGTAGACATCCCAATGCACAAAGCAGGAAACTCCATTGATCTTGGCAATTACAGACCCATATGTCTGACCAGCCTCATATCCAAAGTCATAGAAAGGATTATCATGGAGTTAATCAATAAGGACATAGGGAACCTCCAAACACTATCTGTCTCAGTTTGGATTTGACGGCAGGTCATACTCAAATTAGGTTAATAAAATAAGGACATAGGGAACCTCTAAACACTGTACCCATCTCAGTTCGGATTCAAAGAAAGGTCATACTTACTCAACCTGGTAAGACTTCTTTGAAAGCATCACCAAGGCAATGGATAATGGTAAAGCAGTGCACACAGCATACCTCAACCTGGCCAAGCTATCTGACACAATCTCTACTTGGACATAGTAGAAAACATAAGCAAACTAAGAATAAACCCATATGTGACCTGCTGGATTGCCAAATGCCTTATGGATAGAAAGCAAAAGATAAGAATAGTTGAAGCTACAACTGATATCAAAGTATAGGCAAAGCAGACCTCTCAACCATGCCAAATTACTCAGTTTTTACCAAGTTTTGGGGTTCAAATGAAGGGGTGCCATGATTCCCGAGTGGCACCCCTTCACTTAAGATTTTTTTTCTATTTGTTTTTTAATTTCCGCGGCTTGTAGAGCTGACGTCATATCACGTATGCGATGATGTCAGCTCCCTCGGAGATTCCAGAATGCGCAATGACATCAGCTCCCTCTACCAGCCTGTCGGAATTGAGCTCAAGGAACTCACGCATTTCCGGCAGGCTGGCTGTTTCAAATGCGAGTGGGAATGGTTTGGGACTACCTGGTTTGGGACTGAAATGCTGGCCTTGCTTCAAATGCGAGTGAGCGGAATGGCCGCAGAATGAAATAAGAACTTGCTTGGTTTGGAATCCAGATGATTTAGCAATCGGCAAATATGGTAAGGAAACTGAGCTGTCTAAGGTGTGTGTGTGTGTGTGTGTGTGTGTGTGTGTGTGTGAATGTACGTACATATATGAAATGCACTTACATAACTGCACACAGTGCATACAGGGAAAAATTGAGTGCAGGTAAAAAAAAAAAAAAAAAAAAAAAAAAAAATCTCCTGTTATGAGGATAGTGCCATACCATAGTGTCCTCAACATTTTTTTGCCTTGCTATGGAGGTCAAGAAAAGGTATCAGGATATAGCAGACAGTGGATGATAGAGGATGGGTACCAGTAAAAGACTATATATATGTGAAAACTCTAGCCATAATTTTCATGAATGACTCTAGTTTTTCTTTAAAATTTTGCTTTCACTTACCTTACTAATACTTGAAAATTTGTGACTGAGATGGAATTGGAGACAACAGATAATGAAAGTCATAACATCTGCACTTTTCATATTTTTCAGAAAATACATGTTAATGCAAGATCTCTTATGCTACTAATTTTTTATACAATTTGGTTTGGAAATCTGTTTCCTGAATGTTGACATCTATTACCAAATTGCTAAAACTGTCAGCCTAATTAACTATATATACATTCACATACACATCCTGAAAGTGTTTGATTTGATCAGTGCTTCATGCTCCTGGTGCTGATTAGTCTGAAGTGATGTTTACAAGAATGTGGAAACTTTAAATGAATTTGAAATAGAATGCTGCTGTAAAATCAGAAACAAACGGTCAATTAACAAACACTGAAGTAAGTTCATGCCGTGTGTGTGTGTGTGTGTGTGTGTGTGTGTGTGTGTGTGAGTGTGTGTGTGAAAATGTCCCCCATTCAATAGCTAGAGCTACTCAGGCTCAAACCCTGTACCTTGAGTACAGGTAAAAAGAGCCTAAAGTCCCAAGCCACCACCACTTGTGAGCTTTGCCCAGGTTTTTTGTGCTAAGAGTTATGCTGTAGTGAGAACTGAATTTGTACTCCCCCAGGTTTTTTGTGCTAAGAGTTGAGCGCTATAGTGACTGAGAACTGAATTTGTATTCCCCCAGGTTTTTTGTGCTAACCGTTGAGAGTTGTGGTGAGAACTGAATTTGTACTCCCCCAGGTTTTTTGTGCTAAGAATTGACAGCTGTGGTGAGAAGTGAGAAATGAATTCACTAAATGACAGCCAGTAAGTTTCAGTCTTC
Source organism: Protopterus annectens (assembly GCF_019279795.1). Lineage (NCBI taxonomy): Eukaryota > Metazoa > Chordata > Ceratodontiformes > Protopteridae > Protopterus > Protopterus annectens. The sequence goes on from NC_056732.1 coordinate 1,334,699,847, forward strand.
CTATTTTTCAGGAAGCTGCTGATTTAGCATAGTGGTATGTTGCCCTGACTGTAGTACACAGGGTCCTGGGTTCAAGTCTTACTAGTGAAATGCATGGTGGCAACACATTTTATTCTAGCAACTTTATAAAATTATACAAGCAATGTTTAAAATGTGTCCCTGGTTTTTGATCTTTTGCCCCCCCCCCCCACCCCAAAAAAAAAAAAGAAATTGAAAATAAGTGCGAGAAGCTGTGCAAGATGCCTATGGCTTACCCTGCTGTCATTCTATTTATAGTGTGGGTGTGGGTGTGGGTGTGGAAGTAGACTTTTATGATGGAAATGTTCTGAATTGGGCAGTTTTATCATTATTGGTTCATGCATTTTGTTTCATTGCCTACAGTACAGTCTACTGGAAAAATGTTCAAACAATAAATTTAAAATGCGCTCTGTCTAACAAGTGTGCTGTATTATACAAGGAATATAATTTAATAGTCAGGTAGGTGTAGCAAAGAAAAGAACACATGTATGTTTCTTGTTTTGTGTGCAAGGGGCGAATGATTTGAAAACAGCCCAAAGATGACAATATCCACCACTGGCCAGATGCATTTTCTTTGGATGTGGTGTGGGTTTCAATGCTGTTTCAATGAATGTGAGTTTCAAGGGCAGACAAGTTTTAATGCCAAGTCTATTTTCATTGTGAGACAGTATTGCTTTGGTGTCTATTAGTGTTGGTGCATTGTTGTGCTTGTGCTGTAAAAATAAAATCCAAATAATCATTGTAGAAATAAAGCAGTATGCACACATTAGTGTTTATAGTAAATGGGACGAAATAGCCAGGTAATGGCACATTGGAATGGCTGCAGGGGGGACTCTGATGTCATATTTTGGTCACCTGTTCTTCAGTTACGTTTGAAAGTTGGTATCCCACAATTCCATTGGAGTGGGTGGGGTTACATAAATTAGATGTTAATCAGCGTACACATTTGTACCTATTTTTCATGGGCTTTGTCCAGATTTTTGATGTTTCCAGGTTGAGAGGTATGAGGCAAAGAGAAAGGGAAAAGGGAATCCTAAGTGAAAGATCTGCACTGCTTGAGTTTTTAGTTGAACCTAGGACAGAAGCTACTGTTAAAAAAGGGATAATTAACTGGGCATATAAAATATTGCACAATAACTATAGGGATCAATCAGAGGAGGTCAACAAAATTGGGAAGAGAGATTAAGCAATTTACAAAGAAACAATGGAAGGACATATCTATGGCTCCCAAATATGCAACAAACTCTAGAAGACTGTGGATTTTTGCCTGGAAGTGCTTGCACAGATACTTTTATACCTCTTGTGACAAAAGGAGATACTGCCAGCCCAGTTAGTTGTAATTTTGTAAATAATTATATGTCATTGGTGAATATCGAAATGATATGTGTAAGATGCTTATGTGATGAATTTATATTCAACTGCTTGTACAGATGTGTGTGTTGAAAAGCGTATTTGCAAAAGGCTTGTGTTTAAAATGGATCCACAGTGTGCCCTACTGGAAAAGAATAGAAATGTACAAACACTATTATAAGTGTTTAAAATGTATATATTTTAACAGTGGAAACTGGAATACAGGAGGTTAACTTCAGAAAAATAACTGAAATTAAATTACTTTACAGATATGTCATAAAAGATGGAATCTTTCAGCTTCAATTCAGCAGGGAGACACTATGTCTAAAACTAGGGAGCTTTCTGTATTGTCTTTAGGGTGAAATAATTACTAGTCTTGAAATGTGGAGGAATGTAATTGTTTTATGACTTCCAGCATCTGCCAAATATCTGAGGTCTATGTATTTGCACAGGTAAATACTAAATTCTGCCAGACTCCTACAGTGGGGGGGTTCATCTGGGAACTAGAGCCAGATGACAAGAAATGATATCATTCTGCAAGCTATCCCAGCAGTAATATTTGAGATATTAATTTAAAAAATCTCTTAGTGAGAGACAGCATTCTGTATTCGGTCTTGGACCTGGCAAGAACCATTCACCACAACATTTGCCTTGCTCTAATTAAGTTAACTAGGGTATAGTAATTCTCTTAGATACAGTCAGGAATATAGTGAAGCTTAGTTTAAATATTTTCTTTATTTACTTGAGACTATCTGTCAGTGGTGTTTTAAATATTTCCTGTGATTTTGGACTTTGATGTCACTGTGAATATATACTGAGTATTTTCTTGTTCTTTTATTATTCCTAAATATATTTAACACTTTCATTCTGGCTGATATGTGTAGAGATATTTAAGTTTTGAGAGTACTTGCATATTTATTTGGTGACACTGTGTGTGCAACTCCTAAAAAGCCTTGCTCCTGGTCAAACTACTATTTGTATTAATATTAATATTAATATTACAGAGTAAGATTGGACACCCTTTGTTAAGGCCTTAAAGTAGCTGATAAGGAGTTGGCTGGTGGCAGTGATAACTACCTTATAGTCTGGGCAAAAGGGGGAATAGTTAGTAAGCCTGTGCCAGTCTTTCACAGGTGTGTGTGTGTGTGTGTGTGTGTGGGTGTGTGTGTGTGTATGTGTGTAAATCAAACCTCAAAGAGTGTGTCTGTCAGCTACTTGGGCAGGGACACGAAGTACTGGTTAGACATCGAGGGTGCTGGAGAGGTCTTGGCTTGGCCACTCAGCTAAGATCTCAACTTTATAGCTGTGCCAGTGAGGAGTCTTATTGGGGATCTGGAGAAAGATGGAGAAACCACCCCCTGACTGTGATCTCTGTATGCTCTTAAGGAAAATTGCACGATGCAGAGAGCTGCATCTGGAAATACTGTGTGTGTGTACTTGTCATTCTCCCAGTGCACATACCCCACTGGTGCCAGTGGTGAGGATTGAGGCTCCTTGATTACTGGGGTCCAGTGGTGTGTCATCACCCTTAGCAGCCTCCAAAGAATTTTCCTCAGGTACATGACAAAGAAGTACCTGAGAACATCTATCTTTATAGTGTAACGAGTTGGCAGCCTTTAAAAATTCTCTACAGAGAACTCTGTCAAGAATACTGGGTGAGCAAATGAGTATAACTTAGAAAATTATACTGTTGAGCTGGGATACAGAATCGGAACTGCCTAGACAAAGTAAGGCCTTGTTAAATTTAATTCTGGTGGCTGCCAAAAAAGCAATTTCTACAAAATGGAATAATGTCTTAACCAACCATGCTTGAAGTAGATAATACTGTAACAGAGATAAAACACCAGGAAGTGGGATCTTTAGAAAAGGGTAGGAGTAGATTACATAGAAAAAAAATGGAAATTGTGGGAACAATACATGAATGTTTTGGAGGAGGAATGAGATGTAAGAGAAGGCACAAAACTGAACAGTTTATGTAATGTCCGATTGATTGTATAGTATAGAACAATATCTGTGATGCATAATGTTTGTAACTATGAACTTGTTAATATGGTTTGATCACTTTTATATAAATGTAAGTTTGCCTCAGCCACAAGTGATTAATTATTTATTTTACATTTGTTGACCGGGAAAGTCTAAATGGATGAATGTCCATTTTCGGTGGAGGCCCGGGGAGAAAAGCTCCACAGTTAAATTTTAAGCAAAATATAAGGTGTATACAGAAGCATTCAAATTTACATAGTACCAAACTTAACACTGACTAGTAAGATAGCATTCAAACTTAATGCAAATTTACATAGATAGTACTAAACTTAACACTGACTAGTAACACAGCATTGAAGCTTAAGATTTAACATAATTACATAGACTGGACACATCTTTTACAATTTTAGGTTGAGGTGTTACATAACAGTTAGTAGGGGTTGCATTTTTTTGCAAAAAGGTGTTTAAAAAACAGTTGAAGCTATCTCCACAACAAGACCAGTCACAACTGGAGACTACCAGGGCTTGGTGTTTGGACCACTCCTGTTTGACATCTACTTGTCAATTAAAGCCAATACTAAAAGACTGGTTGACTAAGTTTGAGGATGACTGCATGTTCAGTGCAGTTATAGGTGCCAGAATAATGAACTAAAGCTAACTGCAAAAAATTATTTACTGTTTCCTTTGGTGAGTCGGCTCCCCAGGAACTACCACACTGAGAATATATCCCTAAGAGCTAACCCAAGAGTTAGGGATTTGGGAGCTTATGTGAACAGTAACCTATCGTTCATTGCACAGCTTATTATCAAGGGTATTGTTTCTAGGTCCAGGGATGTTATTGTGCCTCTCTATGCAGCCATCATTAGGCCAGTCATGGAGTATAATATTCCCCTTTGCAAGTATCTTTCCTAGATATATGCAGCAGCTGGAATACCCACACAGATATCTTACAAAAAGGATACTCAGTTTTATGAATTTGCCATACATACACAGTCTCAAAACCCTATCGCTATGCTCAAGTCTCTCACAGACTGCTAAGAGGTGATCTGTGTGTGGCATGCAAAGCATCCATCCTCTGACCCAGCCCTAATGGACCTACTACATACCAGCAAATCAAAAGGCACTAGAAATACTTGGTCCATGGATCTAAACCTGCTTTGCAACGTCAACAGAATGGTCTAGAGAAACAGGTATATCTCGCAGAAGATACCAGTGCTTTGGACCATACTCTCTATCCATGTAAAACAAAGCTCATCCATGCCCATATTCAAGCTTAACCTGGATTTATTGTTGGGGGAAAAAGTTTTACTCCAGTGCTACCCCTTATTCTACTAATGGAAAATGGCAGCTACTAAATGACATATATTATGCTTGGGCCCTTATAAATATCTGTTATCATCCCCACTATTATCACCATGTGCAATACAAACAGAACCCATGAAGGGGTAATGGAAATCAAAACACCATATAGGTTGGGAAATTTGGCTAGACTTATAATGGCCTATAAGGCAAAAAAATTAGTCCTACAGTATGAACCTATTTGTTACATATGCTCTGTTACTCTGAAACCCAGACACCATTTTTATGTCTTTTTCTTGGACAACGTAACCGTGTAACAGTGAAAGTTATCTTATTAAAAAAACAGAAGAAAGTGAAAGTTAAAAAAAGATGTTAAGGAAAATCAATTGCAGTGTTGTTCTTTGCTCTAAGCCCACATACACAGTGATCTAGGAACAACACAAGTCAAGCAATCATTGGGGGCCATAAAATGCAGAGCTAGGCACACCTTTAAGGGTCTTAAGATTACATTCTGATGGAAATAAAAGCTGTAAGTAAATAAAAAAACAAGTAAGCTGGAAACAAAAGAAATATATTATAAAAAGGCTTAATTAAACAAAGCTGCAAGCAATGAGCTAAGTAACTTCAGATGTTAAACGTAATCTGGGCATAAAGTATATGAAACTCTATAAAAACATGTCTACATGGTTACAGTAGTAATTTAACAAACATTAATACATGAAAATCACTAAATAATATCCTTGTTATAACAAGGTTCTTACGTAGGAACCTCACTCACAATGGCCACCTTGCTACAGCAATGTTCATACGCAAAAACCTAACAAACAAAGTTCAACAGCAGTCATACACCCATCAGAAAGATTATAAAAATGTCAAGGGCTAACAACATGAATATCTTCAGAGTAACGGATGCAACCATATATCTATTAGGAAAGCAGACTGTCTTTTTTTCTTTTCTAACAGTTCAAGTTGACTGAACAGTTTCTCTGTACATGGATGCTGCTATATGTGAGATACTACTGTCCCATACAGCCTTTAGTGGGTATTGTGTTAATTTGCTAAAACTTTAAGGAATGGGGTCTTCTTCTAAAGTGAAACACCCAGAAGCTCCATTTACTGCAAAGAATTAAAATCAGGGTCACACACTAATTCTAGTTTGAAGGATCCTCATGAATTCTGCCTAAGGTATATTTAAAAATCTTGGACAATCACTTTACATTTGCTGGTGATACTTTAAATACCTCACAACATTTCTAAGCACCACTAGGCACCCATTATCCTCTATAAACTAACTTTAAGGCACACATGATTGGCTCTAGTAAGTTCTGACTGTTCAAAAATGTTGCTGCTTAACAGAAAGATGTCAGTTAATTTATTATTACAAATAGTCAATTTATTAATTACACGTTCTCTTCTAAAGAGCAAAACATACTTACTTCTGCATCTAAGAGTATATTTTCTGGTTTCAAGTCCCTGTTTTAAAATAAAATGCACCAATATTACTACAGCAAAAAATCAAGGAGAATCACACTTTTTTAAATAAACAAGCAAACTCTGTGGAGAAACATTGCGAAAGAAAGACATATTAGCAAAAAGGAAATATTTAACACAGTGTATAGTTTGCGGGATGTAGGAATACTCAAGAAAACATTGTTATATTGCCAAGCTCCAAACTAAGCACAGATGTGCAAGGCATTTACCATAAATAGCAAGTTCTTGCAGTATCAGTTGATCTATGAAGAGGACTTGTCTTGACAGGTCTTATTGTTTACGTTTATCCTATCTCTACTAATCAGCAATACAAACCTTTTTATTGAAGTTCTTGCATTTGGGGATAGGCACACACCTGCAAAGATGAACATCATGCCTCAAACACTGCCAGTTCACATTCTTGTCATTACTGAACCTGATGTGGATAAACATTTAAATGTGATAGTGTTCAATCTCGCCGTTTGTTCTTACACATGGGTTCGGAGCCGATCCTCGGCTCAGTGCCGGCCTCTTGCAAGCTCTGCATCGAGAAGAAGCTCGAGACAATCTAATACCCACAATCCCCCTCTGCCTTTACCTCAGATCTAGTTTGCCGCTGCTGCGTTCGCATCGCTGGGAGCTAGCTCGAGCGTCTAAAGCTAAGATATAACTTTATTTGTTATATTTTATTGGATTTTCTTGTTCTACTTGATATATCTTGATATACTGAGTGATTGTGTGTTGAGTGGTTAAATTCTCGGTACCGTTAATCTTTTTTATCGGTTAGAGTTTTTCGGGGCCTACAACCCTTCTTAAATTTAAAAGGATTTGACATTTAAACCGGATTTGACACTTTTTTTCTCGGATTTGACTATATTACTGGACTTGTCTTTTTCTTGTAAAATGTCTGATAAGGTAAAATCAGGATTTAAGCGTTGTCAGTGTGGCCAGAAAATGTCAGTGACTGACAACCATAGTTCCTGCGTCTACTGCCTTGGCCCTCTCCACTTGCAAGAGGACTGTTCTATCTGTCACTCTTTTAGTGGGAGGGTCATGACAGATAGGCAGGAAACTCATGGACAGAGGTTTATTAAAACCTTCTTTTCAGGAGGCCCTGGATGCTTCTGACCAGGCATCAAAATCCTCTAAGGAATCGAAGACGCCGGAGCCCAAGTCATCGGCTCCGAGCTCTTCAGCAAAGGTTAGATCACCGGTTCCACAGACTTGGGCCGAGTGTTCAACTGGTATCGGTTCCTGAGCCTCGAGTCTTGGAACCGGTGATGGAGCTCCCTCCTTCGACCTTATTGAGGTCGGCTCCGTCTTCAGTTCCTTCGACCCGTTCTTCTTCCAAACTCTCTGATATCGATGTGGATCGTGTGGTGCAGAAGTTATTGGAGCATTCGGCCCTGTCCAAACTTATTTCGGTTTCCACCCAGTTGGTGTCGAAACTTGAAGGCCTCCCAGTGTCTCCATCCATTTCTCCTCCGAGACCTGTTCAGTCTTTGGAGCCGGAAGAGGCTGATCTTCTGATTGTGGAGCCCTCGGGTCCAGAACCGCGTCTTGCTCGGTCTGTTCCTCTCACCTCGACTCCGTCGGACCCGATACCGGAGTCTCAGAGCCGACGATCTGTCCTTGGTTCCGGGGCCGAGAGTCGAACCGACGTTTTGGTTCCGACTCTTCCCCTCGGGGCCTCGGCGCGGATCGATTCGGCTCCGTCCTCGGGGTCGATGCCTTCGTGCCTGTGTCGGGGATTCTTCCCATTTCTTCGAACCGGAGATTCTTCGATGCGGGACCCGGGGGCGTTCGACCTAATGAGGAAGGTGTTGTCTACCCAGACAACCACATCAGTGGAAGCAACCTCTCCTCCCCATAAAGGGCCGTTATCCTCCTCTGCACCCACGGCCACATCCAAGCGTCGGGCACCAGTGTCTCAGCCACCCCTGGAGGGTGCCCCATCTTCCTCGGAGGCTTCTTCGGATGCTCCCCACGAAGAAGTCCCTAGGAAAAGATTGTATAAGAGGAGACACTTGGATTCTCCACAAGAATCCTTGACATCTGATACTGACTTAGATGAGTCAGAAGGGTCCCCTAAGTCACCTTCAGAAGATGTCTCTTTTTCGGACATATTGGAGATCCTGAAACAGAGAGGTGACTGGCAGTCCCTTCCCCCTTCTGAGGATGAGTCAGTTTTGCTGAAGGCATTTGGTGCTCACCCTTCCTCCTCCTGGGTCACTCAGCCCTTCGATGAATTAATGGAACTAATTGCTTGAAGGGCGTGGGAGGCTCCTGACACAGTGGAACCAGTCCCAAGGAAACCCAATAAATACATCACGGCACCTCAGGACAAGTCCTACTTGACAAAAGGAGTTCCAGTGGACGCTATGGTGGTGGCAGCGGCCACGAAAAAGGAGATGTCAGAGTCTTCCTCATCTGTCCATCCCCCTAATAAAGATTCTAGGACGATGGATAGGTACGGGAAGCGCATTTTTAGTTCAGCGGCTTTTTCCATGCGATCCCTGAACTATTTGACCCATTTTACACGTCTACAGAGGGATCTAGTCAAAGAGTTGGGAGATACCCTCCAGGGTACTACAGATGCTGCTGTCTCAGAGAAAGTGACAGAGCAACTTAATACCCTTACATCCATTGTGAACTCGTCCATGAGGCTGATTTCACGCAGCGAAGGTTCGAGTAGGGCAGCAGCTTCAGCGATTGCTCTTCGCAGACAATCCTGGATGCGCTTATGTTCCTTTGTGGAAGCCTTCAAGTCTTCCTTTACTAACGCCCCATTTGACGGTGCCACTCTCTTTGGCCCCAAAGTAAAGGAGACCCTTACCCGGTGTGAACAGGAGGGAAAGACTCTGTCTGCCGTCGGAGTCCGTTTTTCCACCCCAACCAGACCGTACCCCAAAGGGCAACGTGGTGGAAAAATGTGGTTTCGAAAACCCCAAGGAGCTTTCCCAGGCACACAGGGAGATGCCCCCTCTAGAGGCAGAGGAGGGGGCAGAGGTGGAAGACGCCGCCCAGGCGGCAGAGGGGGTCCGCAACATCAAGGTGACAGGGATACACTCCCTGGTAAACCTTTCCAGCACTCCTGAGAGGAGGCCCGACTGTCCTGCTCTGGAGGCAGTTGGGGGTCGCTTAGCTTTATACCCTCAGGCCTGGCAAAATGTGACTACAGACAAGTGGGTAAAAAGCGTGGTTACCAGAGGTTACAACATACCCTTTCTATCCCATCCCATTCCAAAGAAAAGACTCCCAGATGTACCGCCCCATCTGCGAGAGCCAGCAGCTATAGAAATTTCAAAGCTGCTAGAAAAAAAGAGTCATCCAACCAGTCCCAGCGGACCAGCAAGGATTCGGGACTTACTCAAGGTTCTTTTTAGTTCCAAAGAAAACAGGGGACTGGAGGCCCATCCTGGACCTAAGCTACCTCAATACCTTCGTCAGGAAGGAAAAGTTCCGAATGGTCACGCTTCAATCGATCCTTCCATTCTTACAGAAGGACGACTGGATGTGCTCAATAGATCTAGAAGATGCATACTACCACATCAAAATGGCCAGGGCATCCAGAGATCATTTGCGCCCGGCTGGGGGCCAGTCACTTTCAATTTCGAGCCCTGCCCTTTGGTCTGACCTCAGCCCCCAGGGTCTTCACCAAATGCATGGCAGTGGTAGCGTCTCACTTGAGACGCCAAGGATTCCAGGTGTTTCCGTATCTGGACGACTGGCTCCTTTCTGCCACCACCCAGCCAACTATTACAGGCCAGAGACTTTACTCTTCAACTGTGTGTTCACCTAGGGATTTCCGTAAACTTCGAAAATCCTTGCTTCAGCCATCACAAAATATTTTTTTCATAGGAGCAGAATTAACCACACGCCAGTTAATTCTAAGCCTTCCCCCAGAAAAGATAATATCACTTGAGACTCACATACGTCTTCTACTTTTGTCAAGGAAATCTCCAGCAAAACTGGTACTGAAGGTTTTGGGACTCATGTCAGCCTCCCTTATTGCAATACCCTTGGGAAGGCTGCACATGAGAGTTCTTCAATGGCTACTGTTTGCACAATGGTCGTTTCAACAACTACCTCTAACACACGAGATTCTTATAACAAAAACATGCAAGACACATCTAAACTGGTGGCTTCAAACGTGCAACCTTTCCAAGGGGAGACCATTTGTGCTACCCACACCTACAGTTACGGTGACCACGGACGCTTCCCTGATAGGGTGTGGGGCATCTTTCAGGGACAGACAGTCCAAGGCGAATGGACCAATTTGGAGTACAATCTGCACATCAATGTTCTAGAGTTGAGGGCAGTGTTTCTAGCGTTGCAACACTTTGCTCCCCTTCTTCCTCTAGGAACTATTGCAGTTCAGACGGACAACATGTCGGTAGTCTGGTACATAAACAAGCAAGGGGGAACCAAGTCCTATCAGCTATGCAGAGAGGCCATGAGAATCTGGCAGTGGGCGGAGTCCACGGGTCGCTTTCTAATAGCAACGCACATCCCGGGGTCATCCAACGTCATAGCCGACAGGCTGAGCAGAGCAATTCTATTACCGCACGAGTGGTCCCTAAAACAGTCAGTGGCGAAAAGGATTTTTCGCACGTGGGGCCAGCCTTCCTGCGATCTGTTTGCGTCTCCAATGAACGCCAAATGCAGGAGCTACTTTGCCCTATTACCTCCAGGGAAGTCCCCAGGGATGCACTGATTCACGATTGGCCCCCGGGACTCCTGCATGCATTTCCTCCATTTCCCCTGATATCAAAGTTTCTCCAGAAAGCCAGAAACCTCCACAGGACAATAATCCTCATTGCCCCATTCTGGCCTCGTCAAATTTGGTTTCCCTTCCTGAAGACACACTGCATTCGGGGACCCTGGATTCTGGACCCAGAGCCAGATCTATTGACTCACTCGTCAGGGGCTCCCCATTCCGCGCTCCGGTCCCTCCATCTAGCAGCTTGGTTGCTCCAATTCCCAACTTAGCCAGGTCTGATCTTCTTTCGCCAGCAGTTCGGAATATTTTGGTGGCTTCTCATAAAGCTTCCACTACTAAAACATATTCTAGTAAATGGAAGCGATTTGTATTCTGGGCGAATACACAGCAAGTGGATCCTTTTATAGCTCCTTTGAATAAAATATTAGAATTTTTAACGGACTTATTCCATCAGGGTGCTTCTCCTGCTACACTAAGAGTTCAATTGGCTGCCATTTCAAATTTCCATGTGGAAGAATGTGGGGCTCCTGTTATGGCCCACAGACTTTGTAAAGCCTTTTAAAAGGGTTTTTCATATTAGACCACCAGTCAGATCTCCTACGTCACCTTGGAGTCTAAATTTGTTGTTATCTAAATTAATGTTGCCCCCTTTGAACCTGCCTCTTCTTGCCCATTAAAATTTTTGTCCTGGAAGACTCTCTTTTTGGTAGCCATTACTTCCGCTAGGCGAGTATCTGAACTTCAGGCTCTCTCCATCAAGCACCCTTATTTGATCTTTCACTCTGACAGTTTCTCTTCGAACTAATTCATCCTTCCTCCCTAAAGTGTGTTCTATTAACAATATTAATCAGTCCATTGAATTACCCACTTTCTTCAAAAATCACTCCAACAAAATGGAGTATATGTTGCACAAATTAGATGTTCACAGACAACTAAGATTTTACTTGGATAGAACAAAAGATCACAGAAAACTGATCAACTCTTTGTGGCTTTTGCTGATAGCAGGAAAGGACTAGCAGTTACCAAAAGAACTCTTTCTAAGTGGTTAACGGATTGTATAATCTATGTCTATGATTCTTCAAATCAAACTCTTTTGCACAAACCCAAAGGACATTCCACAAGGTCAGTGTCTACATCTTTGGCTCATGCAGCCCGCCGACCACTAGACGCTATTTGTGCGGCTGCTACTTGGTCTAAGCCACATACATTCATTTCTCATTATAAGGTAGACAAGGCTTCTAGGGACAGGGCAACCTTTGGTTCCACTGTGCTCAAGAACGTCCTTCCGTGAGTTCCTCAGGAACAAGGAGCTAGGGACGCTACCCATGTGTAAGAACAAACGGCGAGATTGAACACTATCACATATAGAAGTTATGTCCTTACCATAACGTTCCATGTGGAGTGTTCATCTCGCCTTTGTTCTTACATTCCCACCCTCCCGCCCTTAAGAAGAACGTTCTTTGATGCCTGGCCGGGAGCATTCTGCTACTGCTTGCAGATGTTGTGTACATAGTTGGCATATATATATATATATATATATATATATATATATATATATATATATATATATATGTCTATTTGTTCTTTCTATATATAGTTATGTATAGACTCTTATTTCTGTGCATATGTGATGTAAGCATGAATGTGCTCTCTCTGGAGATTGGTTTGCTTGCAAACTAGATCTGAGGTAAAGGCAGAGGGGGATTGTGGGTATTAGATTGTCTCGAGCTTCTTCTCGATGCAGAGCTTGCAAGAGGCCGGCACGGAGCCGAGGATCGGCTCCGAACCCATGTGTAAGAACAAAGGCGAGATGAACACTCCACATGGAACGTTATGGTAAGGACATAACTTCTATTTTCTGATTAAATAAGGAAATATGAAAATAATTATGTGGCTGCATAAGCAGAGTCATTTCTGGGTAGCTAGGTGGGTCTACAAGACTCCTTTCTAGGTCCTGTGCATTCTTCTCTGGTTCATATATCACTGTAGAGATCACCTACATCTTCCCCTCTCATGGGAGAGTTTGCCCAGAGTTGTGAGGATGGATACTGGATGGAAGTGAGAGGTATCCTTTGGTTGGGTTTATGTTGTCAGATCCAGGTGGGTGTTGGTACAATATTTTAGAGTTGAGTACAAACTTCTCTGTACTTCTTTTATCATATGAACTTGAAGTGGAAGTGGAACAGGAGGACGAATGGTGGTGGGGGATGGGTAATTCATGATCTGTGGGGGGTGTGGAGATTTACTGACTAAAGAATGCCAAATTCTTTATGGATATCTTCTGGGGAAAGTTTTGTTGTACTAACCTGAATCGTGTTTATAAACAGGGTGTCACTAGGAAGTTTTGTTCTAATAAAAAGTTTAAAGTGTTTGGGGTAATGTAAGAGAGTGATTTGTTTCTTTACCTGGAGATTGCTTTTGTGCCTTCAGATGGACTGTTTGGCTAGGTTATTTAAAGCTATATAGGAGGTTTGGTTCTCAGTTGTTACGGTTCATTTCCATTTTTGCCACACCATCTCTTACAGTGAGAAGATGCTTCACTTCGGTGGACAGTCATTCAATTTTGGTGGGTTTATGAATATGAAAAGGAGGTGGGCAGGAATGGAGTCTTGTGGTACACCTTTGATAATAGGTGCAGATTCTAATTGGGAGGATCATATGAATAAGTGGAAAGAATTTGTCTTGCAGCTGGAGAAGAAAGCTGGTTAGGCTTTCAGCTGCTGTATTATGATTATCTAACAAGAGTATATGGTTCTCTTTGTGGGCTGTGAGATAGTTTTGAGTTTGTCACTATAAGACAGTTTTCTGAAGGCTTTTAATATTGGAAGTAGTTTTAAACAATGATTGGTGACTGTAAAAGTGACTGGGAATTGGCCACCGAAGGATGTGGGAAAATATTTGTGTTGGAGATGGATTTTGGTATGTTTGTAATATTAAGGTTGAGTGCGGAGTGTTTGGAAGATCTGAAGTTAGGCTTTCATGATTCTTTTATGAGTTAAAGGAGATCTAGATTTGCTAGGAAAGAACCCATGTTGGATGAAAGAGGGCCAAGATAATTAAGGGTGAAGTCACCTAGAATGATTGCATTATTACATGTGCCAATTATTCAGGATGTTAATGATGAGTGATTTGAATCTGTTTAGGGAAGAAGGGGGTGGTAGATAGGTTTGCTTTTGTGAGTTTTACTTATTAATTTAATATTTGGTGACAGGGAAAGTCCGACTAGGACAGACCTATTTTCTGTGGAGGCCAGGGGAGAAACGCTCCAGACAGGTGTCTTTGGAAATTTTAGGGGAATCCAGTCAGTTTGAGCAGGAGGAGGAATTTCCTTGGCAGTAACTTTTTGGCTTTAGGTTATTTTGAACATAATTAGAGAGCCTCCACCAGATTGTTTACTTGGTCTGGCATAACTGACATACCTAGAGGAGGTCAGAAAGTACTGGAATATGGGGGAATCTTGTAATCTTAAAAAGTCCACCTAGAGCCAACCAGTGCTGCCAGTCACTAAAGCACTTGTAAAAATAACACTGCTGCAGCCGGATACACAAACCGTTTCCAATTTAATGATAAAATCTCCATTAAGCCCTTGTTACATAAAAAAGCAGCTTTTGTGAAATAATTTGTATGTAGAAGATTTTGGCATCAGTTTTTTATTATATATGTGCAGTTTATATTAAATATTTAAGTGTTTTTTTTTAAAAAAATATTAGTAATGCAGTTTAAATGTTTTAGTAGTATATTTTTAAACAAATAAAAATGTGTGTTTTAAAATTTATGGGGTATATGTTGCTTTATGTGCTTAATTGGATGATGTCATGTTTTAATTTAGTATTTAAGGGGAAATATGGTATGTAATGGCAGATTCTGATGAAATCCCTACTTCCAGGGAAGAAAGCGCTCAATCTACATTTGTGGAATTATTTTTAATAAATTGGAAACGGTTTGTGTATCCGGCTGCAGCAGTGCTATTTTTACAAGTAATCTTGTTTAACCCAGGATTCTCTGGCTGCTAGAATGTCTGGGTTGTGCTGGAAAATAAAAGCATTTATGTTGCTAGCTTGCTTCTGATGCTGTGGGCATTGAGGAAGACACAGGCCAGTATAGGGATAAGGTGGTTCTGTTGTTGCAGAAAGGTAGCTGTTGGGCCTGGGTTAGGTTCAAGGTTACACTTCAACAGGAGCATAAAGATTATGGAGAATGGTATGAAGGAAGCATTCATTTTTTTTTTTTTTTTTTTTAGTGAAAGAGAAGTATGTTTCTGAATCTTTGTAATTATAAAGAAGATTGATCCTGATAGTGATAGGCTGTGGGGGTTGGATTTGGTCTGATTATGGGGGGGGGGGGGTATAGTGGTAGTTTTCTAGTGGAGAAGCTAAGGAAGTAGGGGTAAAACATGGCGGTGTAATTATGGGTTAGAGAGGTTTTTTTTAATATGTTTGATATTGGTTGCATGGGGTGAGGGGAGGTGAAGAGGAAAGGAGGTAGGACAGGTTAACTTGTGACAGGATGAGCATTTTATCACTTGGATGTGTGTTGTGTTTGTTTGGGAAGTTGTATAAGGGCATTGTTAAGACTTCCAATAATATTGAAGTACTAACTTTCCGGTCTGTGAGGTACAGAGGGTTAGGAGATTTTATGTGGCTGGATGTTTAAGAGACATATCTTGAGGGTGCAACTGTGGGTAGAGATCAGAGAAGATTTACTGGATAAATCAGGGAGGACAGGGGTATTGGGGGTGGGATGGGAATGAAGCAGGACAGTGCTCTTATATACTCCCTCACATTCACACTTACAGTTCTACTATTTGATCACAATCATAATCCTTGGAATTTGAAAAGATGTGTCTTCACCTTTTCCAATAACTGACCAGGCATTAAATTGGTCACGTGCTGCTGATCTCACATATCATTAACTGTTATATTTTTAACACTTCACTTAAAAATGGACAAAACTCAAATATATTGCTGTAGAGTTTATTACTGGTAATAACAACAAAATTTGAGTCATTCTATTAACTACTCACATAAGCACCCGAAGTGAGAAAGAAACTTCTGTATAAAGAATAAGAAACACCTTCATTAAGTAAACATAATATATTTTATCTTAGGAGATTTAAATTTAAATAGAACTTCTTTCTTACAGTCCACTCTTGACAGTGCAAGTTACAGATTCTCAGTCTTTCAACTGATATCTTAATCTACGGATCTCAAACACAGTCTGGTAATCATGTGTCGTTTGGATATTAAAAACTCACTTTACAAATGCCCTTCTGAAAGTATACTGCCCTTATTGCTCAGTGAGCACTGCTTACCAGTTTTACTTCTTCACTTACATAAAATCAAAACAATTTGGAAATCACATCTCATTTAGATTCTTTGTACAAAAATATCAGTAGATCCTGCTTCGAGATCTGGTTATTATTAACTGGAACCATGAAGTTACTCAAACCAACCCTTATTGCTCTCAAGCAGTTGCTGAAAGTTTCTCTTTTTCCTTTCTAGGACAAATATTTCCTTGTAAGAATCATAACATTTAGAAGAAATATCTATCTCAGCTGACTCCATAGCTCAGGAAATATCTTAACCAGAGGGGAAGAGCTTAGCAAGCCTCCAAAAATCGGCAAAATATCTAACCAAACTACATTCATTTAGATTAATTAAATAATCTATGAACTGTGTAAGTGTAAAATGTTCCCTTTCCAGCTGTGACCTAAGCCTTAAGCACAAGGGTAAACATATATTTGAATTACTGTACCTGATTAACCTGCATGGTTTTGAGTGATAAGATTAACTGGAAAATTCAAAGAAAATTCATGCATGACATGGGAGGGTATGAAATTCCACACAGACAATGACCAGAAGGCAGGACTGAGTACTGTACCCTGGAGCTATGAGGAAGAAGTCATTCCTACGTAGCCATTGTGCAGCAAAATTTGCCAGTCTACTTACTAAACCACACAAGAACTCTAAGGAGCTTACATTAGTGCAGCGTAATTATTACTCTTCATACTGCCAACATTAAATGAAGCCATCATCATCATTATTATCATGATCAACCTCTTTCACTCCCATTTTCTAAATGAGGGTCAAGGTCTTGTGTCATATTGTCAGCACATGCCTCGATTAACAGCCACTCTCCTAACTTTTTTCACAATCGTGCCCGACTGTTGCAGATCTTTTCTCACACAATTCCCCATCTTTTGGCTGGACATCCTCATCTCCACTTGCCTTCTTCCTATTTCTCCCAAAACTTCTACACCAAATCTGCTTTTCTGCACATGTGACCACACCACTGTACTCTACTCTTTTTGACCTTCTCTGCAATTGGGGCTATTTTGGCTTTTGTTCTGATGTCATTTCGTCACCTGTCCCACATATGCATCCTTCTACTCATTTCAGGCACTACGTCTCCATCATCTCAAGCTTCTTCTGCTGTTGTACCTTCACTGCCCAGCTTTCTATGTCATACAGAAGCACTGGTTGAACTATAGTTTTGCAAGTCTTATTTTTAAGCTTCTTTGGCATCACCAGTATAAAAAAGAGTGGGCTCAGAACTTAACACTTATTCATTCCTACTGGGAAGCCTCTGAGAGTCTGAACACTGTCCATAGTTGGGTCACCAGTGCATATTCTGTACTAATTCTTCCAATGTTTCTGGGACTCTTAAACTTCAGCTTCTTTGACATCCTCAGTATGAACATTAATGGGCTCAGAACTGAAAACTAATGCACAACACCTACAGGGAACCCCCTCTGTGTGTTCTCAAGATTGTTCTTACTTGTGTCTGGGTCCACGCAGGACTGGCCAAATCAGCTTTCTTTATATCTTGTTATATAGTTTATCTAGGAATGCCTAGCTTTCCTCATCTCCAACTTGTTCTCCACTATCTGTCTGTATCCTGATCTCAATCTAAACTAGTCATCTTCTGTCTTGCTTTCTACTGCTCTTTGTATTTGTTTATCAATGATCCTCTCTAGCACTTTCATGCAGTGGAACAGAATATTGTTATTTCTGTACTGTCCACAATGGTGAAAGTCCCTTCATTCTTGTATATTAGAACTGGAATGCTTATTCTCAGGTCAAGTGGGAGTTGCCTGGCCCTCCATATCACGATGTATACTCTCGTAAGCCATTTCTCCCTGAATACATCAGGCATCTTTGTCACATCTGCAGTAACCTCAGCTAGGGCTGCTATCTTCCCTGACCTCATCCTCCTTAGTGCTGTTATGACTTCTTCTAAGGTGGGTTCATCTTCTTTCATCATAGGCTGTGCATGTGACATTACAGCTTCTGTGTTTTTTTTTACTCATTCAGAAGCTTCTCAAAGTGCTCCTTCCATCTGCCTACTGGCATCCCTTATGAATGGCACCTGACAGCTACCTTTATCTTTCTCTTATTGCCTTGCAACTTGATAGATCCCCCTCATGTCATTTGTTGAATCATTTTCTAGAAGTTGGTACAGCTTCTCTGACACCTTATTCTTTGCTGTTATGACTGCTCTCTTAATCTGTTTTAAGCCATTCGGGACTCATTCTTGTCATGGTCCATCTTTTCAAGCTCCCACTTCTTTTCACATCTGTCTTCTGATAATTTCCTGGTCTTAAAAATCCACTATAGGCCTTCATTGTGTAACTTATTTCCACACCTAGCTTGGCCACATTATCAATTATATCATCTTCACACATGATGTTCTGAGACAATGGCATTCCTCTTCAGCTCTATCCATTTCTTCTTTTTTTAGAGGTGTTAGACCCTGAGCATTTCTTTGAAATCCTGTACTTTCTTTTCAGTCAACTTCCAGGTCTTCAGACTTCTCTGACTACTGTTTGCTGCTGATTGTGTCCACTACTGGTTAAGGCTACGGGCCAACTGTTTTGTTGGTTTGCTGGTAAGAACTTTGCATTATCTGATTTTAACCAAATTCCTTTTCATTACTAGGAAAAAGTCTAGCAGAGCTGCATGCTGACCACTCTTATTTCATCTTGTGATGGTCTCTCTCTTGGTAAACCATATGTTGGTCACAATTAACCATTTGCCAGACAAAAGTCTAGAAAGGCCAATACTCCATCATTCGTGTTGCCTCACACATGTGGATCTATACAGTAATCGCACCCTGCTCTTTCTGTCCAAATATGAGCATCCAGGTCCCCCCACTAACACCACCAAGTCAGCGTATCCTATTTTATCAAGGATACTCTGCAATTGCTTTATGAATGCCCTCTTTCCTCTGCTGTCACAGCCCTGCTGTGGGGCATAAACTGAGATTATGAAGACTGCCCTCTGCTTACACAGCAGTCTGACTGACATGCATACCTCTCAAGTGTCCAGATTTTCACAGAATGTCCAGATTTTTGTCTCATGTTTATGGTCTGTTTTTCATAATTTTTTTTTTTTTGACAAATCTTTGGCAAATCATTGAGGACTGAAGTCAGAAAATAATTATATATATTTGAGTTTCAAACTTCTTACTTTTTCAGAAAATTCATGCTAATGTTAATGCAAAATCGGTTGCTCTATCAACTTTTCTAAGTTTGCAAGAGCAATATCTAAAAATTGGCCCTAGTTTTGGGTCTTTGTCCCCTTATTATATATGGCTTTGTCCAGATTTCTTGTTGTTAGAGGTTGACAGGTATGCTGCCATGAGTCTGTCCGCTGATTTTGACAACATCCCTCACTGTCTTCAGTAGAATCCCTCTCATTACCACTCCACACAATTTCTAGTATGTTCTTCCCCTGGGTCGTAGAATCCAGATG
Organism: Protopterus annectens; assembly: GCF_019279795.1. Taxonomy (NCBI): domain Eukaryota; kingdom Metazoa; phylum Chordata; order Ceratodontiformes; family Protopteridae; genus Protopterus; species Protopterus annectens. The sequence goes on from NC_056732.1 coordinate 1,334,719,443, forward strand.
CAAAGTGGTGCACCGACATAAATGCGTATGACAAATTGGCACCGACTGAAGCGCTCTGATAAGATGGTGGTGCAATAAAAATCGCAGTGTGAAATATTGAGAAATAGGGAGTAAATAAATATGCAGTTGCTCAGCAAATTCATAATTATACGTCTACATAGTAAGTTACACTAAAAAGTATTACTGGACATATTTTAGTACAAGTAAAAAAAATAATCAATAACTATAACTAAAAGACAAGATCAAGTGCTTTTACTGCTGGTATTGCAAAAGTGAAAAACAACATGAAATCAAAATGAGTTTAAAGCAGTATTTATAACCATATATAGAGGTTGTCATAGAGTAATGTTAAGAACAACACCTGGAAAGTAATCTTGCAACAACAGAGTTCCATAGGTGGGGACTGGGTTGCCATAGACTAATGTTGTTAAGACCCACATCTGGCAAGTAATCCTGCAATGACACAATTCCATTAGTGAGGATTGGGTTGTCATAGGCTAATGTTAAGAGTAACACCTCACAAGTAATCCTGCAAACAGCACAGTTCCATATGTGGGATTATCTTACACAGATGCCTATCAAGTTGTATGTATTTAGCCTTGGAGGCTTCAAGATATATTGCACCTGCACGAAATCTTTGAATAAGGATCTCTACATGGTCCTGCTCTTCTTGAAAGGGTTCCGCTAATTTGTATACAGATGGATGGTGACAGTATATCTGCTGAAAAGTGCAAAGACTCAACTGAATTGTTGGTGCATGGAAGATTATCCAAAACTCAGTCCCACTGATTCCATTCAGAAATCAAGAATACAGGACTTGCTCAACATCATCTTCTATGTCTCCCAACATAGGTGTCTTCCCAATAATCTATGAGCGACTGTAACTGTTGATCCAAGGTCTTGACAAGGGCATCAAAAGCAGAAGGTACATCAGCCACAGCTTAGGACCACCAGCATTTTCACTTGCATACAGATGTTTTCGTTGTTTTTGTACACATCAACCAAACTGAGCTCATGAACCTTACACCCAAGGGACTGTCCAAGATGGAAGAAGCAACCTACTATCTTGACAGCAGGAAACACAGAAGCATTGTGGCTCACTTTCTCAAAGTCCACCGCAATACTTGTCAGATTAAGAGTTGATCTTAATGCCAATACTTTACACAAAACCCTTTCATAGGTTTCTTCTGTTTTACTGGGAAGCAAAGCATAAATTTTAGGATACGTTCGGTTATCTATCAGTGCGTGTACTGTAAATACCTGGTAGAAAATGCTCAGTGAAACTTTAAACATCCCATTAATGAAACAGTGATTGTTATCCAGGAGAATCGACAGATTCTCGGTTGTTCTAAACACTATAATCCACAGCGCATCTTTGCTCCTTGAATCTCACAGCATGAAACATTTGTCCCTAGTTGTCTTCTGCAAAGCATCTGGAATAGCAATGTTGCTCAAAGATGCAACTTTTGGATATGGACCTCCCTGAGTTTTCAAAATTCTTTCAATGGTTCTCTGTGAAGCAGGGTTAGCAGGCAAAAGAGATGCAACTGTCAAAGGTAATCCTCGAGTGCTCTGCTTGATGATTTGATGTGGCTTTTTGGCTGTTATCTTTGCACATTGTTGTATCTGCACAACAGCTTTCTTGGCTTTGTTTTCTTCTGGGGCTGATGCATGGTTGTGATCTGACATCTCCTGAAAAGTACTGTAAGTCAGAAGTTTAACACAGCCATTACAGTCTTTATTCACACAATGCCATGAAATGCTTCCATCAGTGTTTATTTGATCTCTTCTTAATAGGTAAACATTACACAGCATATGATCTTTATTTTTCTGAGATTCAACATACTCCATTTCAATCTCTTTCAAGGTTATGTAGTACAGACTATATGACTCCCAAATACTAGCCAAATATCATTCTTGAACATCAGCCCATGGTGTATTTCACATGACCCCCCAAGAACTAGCATCACGTCATTGTTAAACAGCAGCCCATATTGTACTGTCATATGTGAATAAACTACAGGCCACTTATTGTGGGGTGGTTTTTTGTGTGCTGCACTGTTTTGTATGAGCATTTCTGACTGGTTCATTCACTATGGCGCACTTTTGTCGTCGCAAGTTTGTCACCCTTTTTTGCACGATTTGTATAGGCTGCTTATTGTGTGGCACTTTTTTTGTGCTGCACTGTTTTGTCAGTGCATGTTTGACTGGTTCATTTACTATGGAGAGCTTTTGTTGTAGCAAACTTGACACATGACTTTTTTGCACGATTTTGACAGCACTCTTTTGCTTAGTGTGGTTTTAACTCATCACCATTCAAAGCCAAGGGACTTTCACTGAACTGCACTTCCACATTGTCTCCTGAATATACAGGATATCCATTCTCCTCCTTACTATCATGTGATCCATTTCCAAGCCATGTCTGTTAGTAGACCTGTATTAAGTGTAGCAATTCTTAGTTTATTTTTGCTGGCTGTTTGGTTTTAATCCACATTTCACTTAACACAGCTAATCCAGACAAGCCAGGTTGGGCAAATGACATCGTTTAGATCTTAGGTTCATAGGGTCATAGGTGGGTACTAGGCTATCTGCCCGAAGGCATTTATAAGCCTAGTCAGAATGTGTTGGCTTTTGCCACCCCCTTAGATTAGTTCCCTGTGCCTCTGTCCAGCAGAGCCACTGAAGTGATCCCAGAGGTAAACTTTCTGTTTCCCATCCACTCGTCAAGGTTTCTTTTGAAGTGTGTTAGTGAGGAGCTCTGCCTAATGTAGATTGGGATCTTGTTCCAAAGTATGGGAAATCTCTGGGACAGAAATCTATCCCTCCAGCACGTCCTATTTATTGTTGTGGTGAGGTTTAGATCCCTAAAGCATGTGGCTCGAGGGGATAAGGTTTTCTTTAGGTGGAGCATGTCCATCAATTCTGGGTTGGACATGGCCTTGTATGTCAGGCAGAGATCACCTCTGAGTTGACGGTATGCAACCGAGTACAACTGGAGTTTCTTCAGTCGAACTGCATAGGGCATCTGTTTGAAGCCATTGATCCTCTTGGTGAGGTACTTCTGTGGTCTTTCCAGCTGTTGCAGGTGTCTTGTAAGGTACATCCCAAATGGGGCGTTGTACTCTAAGATGGGTCTGATGAGTGATGAGTAAAGGGGCACAATGACCTCTTTCGATCTGGATGCGAACCCTTTTGTGATTAGGTGGGCCACGTAGAAGGATTTTCTAACCACTTTGGCAATGTGATTATCAAAGGTGAGATTACTATCTACTTGGGTCTCCAGATCCCTTATTACGTCTTCCGTATTTAGGGGACTACCACCTATGTGGTAGTTTGTGGGTACTTTGTTTTTTTCAAAGGGGATGACTATGCACTTTTTGGCATTTAGCTTGAGGCCATGATTTTGACAACAGGTATCCGTCTTTATGAGACCCTTTTGGAGGATGTCTGTGTCAGCTGGAGAGTCAGTTATAGCCCCTAGTTTGCAGTCATCTGCGAACTTGGTCAGCCATAGTCCTCCTGTGCTTGCCTGTACCTCTGAGAAGTATATGCCGAACAGGAGGGGTCCTAGGACTGAGCCCTGGAGAACGCCACTTGTAACTGGTTTAGAGTCGGACCTAGCTCCCGCAACTCTCACCATGTGGGTGCTGTCCGTGAGCCAGTTGGCAACCCATCTTGTGATGTAGGGGTTTATGTTCAGGCTGGTGAGCTTGTCTATAATACCAGAATGGGGAATGGTGTCAAAGGCCTTAGCGAGGTCTAGGTAGGCTGTGTGTACCACCTTTCCCTCGTCTATAGCCTTGGTAA